>NC_143023.1:57696366-57948866 GCF_057628025.1 Oncorhynchus mykiss
CTTTTAGGTTATTGTCCTGCTGAAAGGTGAATTTGCCTCCCAGTGTCTGTTGGAAAGCAGACTGAAGCAGGTTTTCCTCTAGGATTTTGCCTGTGATTAGCTCTATTCCGTTTATTTTAACTCCCTTTAACTCCCTACTCCTTGCCGATGACAAGCGTCATGTCACCATTACTCAACATGATGCAGCCACCAACAATGCATGAAGAGTGGAACTCAGTGATGTGTTGAGTTTGCGCCAAACATAACACTTTGTATTCAGGACATAAAATGTGTTTCTTTGCCACATTTTTTGCGGTTTTACTTGTTGCAAACAGGATGCATGTTTTGGAATATTTGTATTCTATACAGGCTTCTTTCTTTTCACTCTGTTTTCACTCTGACATTTAGATTACTATTGTGGAGTAACTACAATGTTGTTGATCCATCCTCATTTTTCCCCTATCACAGGCATTGAACTCTGTAACTGTTTTAACGTCACCATTGACCTAATGGTGAAATCCCCGAGTGGTTTCCTTCCTCTCCGGCAACTGAGTTAGAAAGGACACCTGTATCTTTGTAGTGACTGGGTATATTGATACATCATCCAAAGTGTAATTAATAACTTCACCATGCTCAAAGGGATATTCAATGTGTGCTTTTTTATTTGTTTACCCATCTAGGTCCCTTATTTGTGAGGCATTGGAAAACCTCCCTGGTCTTTGTGGTTGAATCTGTGTTTGAAATTCACTGCTCCACTGAGGGACTTTACAGATTATTCTACTGTATGTGCGGGGTACAGAGTGGAGGTAGTCATTCAAAAATCATGTTAAATACTATTATTGCACACAGAGTCAGTCCATGCAATGTATTATGTGACTTGTTAAGCAGATGTCTACTCCTGAAACTTATTTAGGCTTGCCATAACAAAGGCATTGAATACTTATTGACTCAAGACATTTCAGCTTTGAATGTTTTTATTCATTTGCAAAAATGTCTAATAACAATTCAATTTTGGCATTATGGGCTATTGTGTGTAAGCCAGTGACACATTTCCATTTAATCTATTTTAAATTCAGGCTGTAACACAACAAAATGTGGAAAAAGTCGAGGGGTGTAAATACTTTCTGAAGGCACTGTATGTGTTGTAAACCTAGTTTATTTTGGGATGTCACTTCTTTCCACTAGGGGGCAGTAATACATAAGGTGATAGACCCGGACCATAGACTTGGGTAGACATAATCTCTGTATCTGTGTAATAATGAACAAGTTGAGGAGACTAAATTACTTGGAGTTGCCTTAGATTGTAAACTCATGGTTAAAACATATAGATTCAATGGTTGTAAATATTGTGTGTATCCGTGCTAAAGAGATGCTCTGCTTTTTTGATACCACACTCTACAAAGCAAGTCCTGCCGGCTATAGTTTTATTTTATCTTGATTATTGTCCAGTCATATGGTCAAGCGCTGCAAAAAAATACCTAGTTAAGCTGCAACTGGCCCGGAACAGAGTGGCACGTCTTGCTCGTCACTGTAATCAGAGGGCTAATATTAATATTATGCATGCCAGACTCTTGGCTGACTGCGTCACTTCTTATTTTTATAAGAAACGTGTTGGAAATTCCAAATTGTTTGCATATTCAACTTACGCACAGTACTGACACACACTTACTCCACCAGACCAGGGGTCTTTAAAATAATAAAAAAATTAAGCAGCACTTCACAGCACAATGCCTCTCCCACATGTGACCTACTTCTGTGTATGTACTGACATGTATGCACACGTTTTTAAATGGATGTAAATGGTAAAATCTTTTTCGTTGTGTGTCGGACCCCAGTAAGACGAGCTGTCACTATTGGCGTCGGCTAATGGGGATCCTAATCAAATCAAAGATGGTGTCTGTGAGCATGGGCTGCACCATTGAGGACATCGCCATCTTCAAATAGTCCATTTTACTTCTTCACAAGTAAAATTCATTGGCTGATCCCTCCTGATGACCTGGCTGTCCAGACACCAAACTGGTAATCAGGTCAACCAGGTCATCAGGAGAGATCAGCCAATGAAGTTGGAAGCTTCACCCAAGTCCTCAATGGCATCGCCCAAGCTAACAGTCTTTTGGCCACTAGAGGACTCTATTCAACACCATAGCCAGGACATAAGATTGAGTTATAATTGAAACCAAACCTAATGTCACTTGGATTTAAAGGATAGGCACCTAGACTGGTAGAAAAATATGGAAGGAAACTCTTGCCTGTGTTTAAACGAAGCCAATTTATTTATTTATTTTACTTTAGACTCCCCAGCCAGGTTGACCCTCCGGGTGGACAGTGACCTTAGACACAATCTTCAATGCAAGGAAGTTGTATTTCTTAAGCACTGTGGTCGAGACACTTGCCAGATTCATCGCGCTGGCATCATCCTGGGGTCCAGCTGCTCTATGGTGGAAGGACCAAAGACAGCATACCTACTTTATGGGCGGGATGAGGTCTACGTCAATTTGAGTCAATGGGCTCTTTTTCCTAAACAATATTTTACATTTACAGATTTTGATTGTTTCCTCTGAACAGAAACGGATCCCAAACATTTATGTAACTAGCCCACGCAATTGTGCATTTTTATATCTAGTTATTACAACGACCAGTTAATTAATGATACATCTTTATTGATAAAAATAAAACCACTAGTTTTTTCACAGCAACACACAATAGACAAATCAGTAGTAGAAAACAAGTGCGTCTAGGATGCATGTGCATGACCTATGCACAATGTTCAAGTTGTTGTGTTTGTATTTGATTAGAGTATCAATGTAAAATGAGATTAATGTCGTACACAACTTGTCTGCCAATGACCATATACACCCAGGTCTTCTTGGCCTAAAACCTGACAAACTGATTTGTGAGACATTGTAGAATGCGTCTCATATTAGGTGTCAGAAATTCAAACAGGGAAACAATGTCAAAGGGGAATACAGGGTTGCGATCAGTAGACATTAAATAGGTTTTTAAAAAGGTTGCAATTTCAATAACAATGATCAATTTTTATATTTCCAAGTCTGGCACCTACTGAATGGTACCCAGGTCTCCAGTGGGCCAGTCTGTGCTGTATCTCAGCTGTAGTGGAGGTCTTTCTCCAGCCCGTAGATCTTGGCCTTCAGCTCCCCCTGGACCTTCCTGGTCCGAACGTTGGTCTGACGCACCTCGTGTAGGATGGTCAGGACCCACGTTCAGGGTCACCTTTAACACACACACACACACACACAACAGGTAACACAGGCGTACAACATTTGTCCCATGCTCACCTTGAAGAGCTGTTTCTCCACATCTTTAAGTTTCTGTTGGAGATGTTTGATGTCGCTCTTGAAGCCCTCCACCTCCATGGCTGCCCTCTTCTTCAGGGCCTCGTACCGCTGGGTCATCATCTGAAGACGCTTTGCCATCTTGTCAGACCGGTCCTACACACAAAGGTAGGCAAAACACAGTGGCGTAAACTTGCACACAAATACAACATAAACACAAGGTATACCAACACACCTATCTTATATGCAAGTGCCTTAATGTGTTTGGACCCCAGGAAGAGTAGCTGCTGCCTTGGCTAATGATGATCCCCAATCACCGCTAATGGTGATTCTCAACAGTTTTTACCCCCAAGTCATAAGACTCCTGAACAGGTAATCAAATGGCTACCCGGACTATTTGCATTGTGTGCCCTTTTTTGCACTATTGGTTAGAGCCTGTAACTAAGCATTTAACTGTAAGGTTACACCTGTTGTATTCAGCACACGTGACAAATAAAGTTTGATTTGATGAGTATGATCCCGATGTTGTAAGACCCCTGATCTGAAGCGTGTGCACCACTACCCACCCAGAGCTCTTCTCTTTGGACGTGCTGGGTGTCAGGCTGGGCCACGCTGCTGGGTCCTCTGGATCGTGGCTGCTCCCTCCCGTGGCTGTCTCTGGCCTCCCTCAGTCGGTCCTGGTTCGTGTCCAGCTCCCGCAGCAGCCGGTCCTTCTCCACCATCTCGCGGGCCTGCGTCTCAAACTTCAGCTTTAGGAAGTCCCTGGAGCTCTCATCCGTCAAGTTCTGGTTCCCCTCCAGCCTGAGGGAGAAGGAACAGAGTAAGAAAATGATAAAGGCTGGATAGTAGCATGTAGGGTTGCAAAATTCCTGTAACTTTCAATAACTTACCCGTTTTCCCCCAAAATCCTGGTTGAGGCACACAGTGGCTGGGGACTTTAATGCAGTGAAACTTAAATCCGCTTTACCTAATTTCTACCAGAATGTTACATGTGCAACCAGGGGGGGGGGGGGAAATAAATAAATAAACTCTAGACCACCTTTACGCGTACAAAACTCTCCCTCCATTTGGCAAATTTGAACTTAATTGTATTCTCCTGATTCCTGCTTATAAGCTAAAATTAAAGCAGGAAGCACCAGTGACTTGGTCAATAAAAAAAAAAGTGGTCAGATGAAGCAGATGCTAAGCTACAGGACTGTTTTGCTAGCACAGACTGAAAGATGTTCCGGGATTCTTCCGATGGCATTGAGGAGTACACCACATCAGTCACTGGCTTCATCAATAAGTGCATCGAGGACGTTGTCCCCACAGTGACTGTACGTACATATCTCAACCAGAAGCCATGGATTACAGGCAACATCTGCACTGAGGTAAAAGGTAGAGCTGCCGCTTTCAAGGAGAAGGACTCCAAACCAGAAGCTTATAAGAAATCCCGCTATGCCCGCCGATGAATTATCAAACAGGCAAAGCGTCACAGGACTAAGATCTAATCGTAGTACACCGGCTCTGACACTCGGATGTGGCAGGGCTTGCGAACTATAGACTACAAAGGGAAGCACAGCCGAGAGCTGCCCAGTAACACGAGCATTCCAGGCAAGCTAAATTACTTCTATGCTTGCGTCGAGGCAAATAACACTGAAACATGCATGAGCGCATCAGCTGTTCCGGACGACTGTGTGACCATGCTCTCCGCAGCCGATGTGAGTAAGACCTTTAAAACAGGTCAACATTCATAAGGCCGCAGGGCCAGATGGATTACCAGGACGTGTACTCCGAACATGTACTGACCAACTGGCAAGTGTCTTCACTGACATTTTCAACTTCTCCCTGACCGAGTCTGTAATACCAACATGTTTCAAGCAGACCACCGTAGTCCCTGTGCCCAAGAACACTAAGGTAGCCTGCCTAAATGACTACCGACCCATAGCACTCACATCTGTAGCCATGAAGTGCTTTGAAAGGCTGGTCATGGCCATCAACACCCTTATTCCAGAAACCCTGGACCCACTCCAATTTGCATACCGCCCCAACTGATCATGTAATCTCTATTGCACGTCACACTGCCCTTTCACACATGGACAACAGGAATACCTATGCGAGAATGCTATTCATTGACTACAGCTCAGCATTTAACACCATAGTGCCCTTAAAAGCTCATCACTAAGCTAAGGACCCTGGGACTAAACACCTCCCTCTGTAACTGGACTTCCTGACGGGCCGCCCCCAGCTGGTAAGGGTAGGTAACAGCTGCCATGCTGATCCACAACACGGGGGCCCCTCAGGGGTGCATGCTCAGTTCCCTCCTGTACTCCCTGTTCACTCAAAACTGCATGGCCAGGCACGACTACAACACCATTATTAAGTTTACCGGTGACAAGTGATCACTGACAAGACAGCCAATAGGGAGTTCAGAGACCAGTCTGTGTGGTGCCAGGACAACAACCTCTCCCTCAACGTGATCAAGACAAAAGGAGATGATTGTGGACTACAGGTAAAGGAAGACCGAGCACACCCCCATTCTCATCGACAGGGCTGTAGTGGAGCAGGTTGAGCGCTTCAAGTTCTTTTGTGTCCACATCACCAACTGACTAACATGGTCCAAGCACACCAAGACAGTTGTGAAGAGGGCATGCCAAAACCTATTTCCACTCAGGAGACTGAAAAGATTCGGCATGGGTCCTCAGATTCTTAAAAGGTTGTACAGCTACACCAGAGAGCATCCTGACTGGTTGCATCACTGCCTGGTATGGCAAGTTGCCCCCCCCCAAAAAAAAAATATTTGTCAAAGATTCCAGCTACCCTAGTCAGACTGTTCTCTCTTCTACCGCACGGCAAGCGGTACTGGAACACCAAGTCTAGCTCCTGAACAGCTAGTTAAATGGCTACCCAGACTATTTTCATTGCCTGCCCCCCCCACACTTTTACACTGCTGCTATTCTGTTATCACCTATGCAGAGTCACTAACCCTACCCACATGTACATATCTCAATTACCCCAACTAACCCTTGACCCCGCACGTTGACTCTGTACCGGTACCCCCTGTACATAGCCTCCCTATTATCATTTTACTGCTGCTCTTTAATTATTTGTACTTTTTTTGTATTATTTTCTTAACGGCATTGTTGGTCAAGGGCTTGTAAGCACTTCACTGTAAGGTCTATCTATACCTGTTGTATTTGGCGCATGTGACAAATCGAATTTGATTTGATTCCCGGAATCAGGAGGAAATCCAGAATCATTCAACAATCATTTCTGGAAAACCATGGAATTTATTGACAGTTCACAGAATTCTGAAGCCCTAGTGGCATGTAATACCACTTGTCATTTAGCGGTGTGTGGGGGTAAAGTATGAGGAATATGAGGCAAAAGTGGCATGTGGTAGAGTATAGTAGATAGTGAACATACATACTTGTCAGTGATGGGGTCCTGGTCTATCTGGTGCTGGACCTGTCCCTCCTCCACGTGGATCCTCCTGTCCTCCAGCAGAGAC
Organism: Oncorhynchus mykiss; assembly: GCF_057628025.1. Taxonomy (NCBI): domain Eukaryota; kingdom Metazoa; phylum Chordata; class Actinopteri; order Salmoniformes; family Salmonidae; genus Oncorhynchus; species Oncorhynchus mykiss. Next base: position 57,703,129 of record NC_143023.1, read on the forward strand.
TCCACCTTCTTTTTGGACAGACCTGTCTGCTCCTCCATCTGAGCCGGCAGCACCTCCACAGGTAGGCACATTACACCAATTCAACTTACAGCAAGTGTTCTAAGAGCCCGCTGTAATCCTACTTAATGAGACTTTAGTAGCTCCCCGCCTTGGGCTTCGTTTTATCTTAAGTAAGCAAAATAGTGTAACTCAGCTAGGTAGTTTGAGAACATTTTAACCAAATGCCATCTAGAATGATTTTCACCTAAAAACCTTCTACAACCGCATAACATAAAAAATGTGTGACTTGAGGTATATTTTCAACATCCAGTTCTTGATTTTGTGGTCTTCCGATGATCCAGAATCCTGGGCTCTAGTTTCTTCTGGGCTATGGTAACCTACAGCAGACAGACAACAGTCTTTCAAGTGGACAACTAGATATCTCTCCCTGTCCGAAGTCATGTAATGTGACACAAGACAATGGGGTAGAATAGATCCTGGAGACTGACCTCCCCAATGTCTGGCCCCACCAGGGCTAACAAGTGCTGGATCCTCTTGCTGTCCTCCTGCTCTCTGCAAACAAAGACAATAGAAAAACATTATTTTTGAAAAAGTCTCAAATAAAGCTGAATATGTCAATTGCAATTGTTAAGTGTAATTGTGAATCAAATGAGAGCTCACCTGATCTTGAGTATGTTGTTCTCCGAGTACAGGCGCAGTGCCTGTTCCTTCTCTATCAGAGCCTTCTGCAATTCAGAGACCCCCACCTCCCACTACAGCTTCTATTGGAGGGCAGGGAGAGACAGGGGGGGATTAAAGCCCAAAGCAAACAAAAAGCTTTTTTGTCTTCTCTCTGCGTGAACGGGCTGGAATTACACAGAACAAAAATATAAACATGGAAAGTCTTGGTCCAATGTTTCATGAACTGAAATAAAACATCCCTGAAGCATAATTCTATTAAATTGTGCACAAATTTGTTTACATCACTGTTAGTGAGCAATTCTCCTTCGCCAAGATAATCCAGCCACCTGACAGGTGTGACATATCAAGTAGCTGATTAAACAAGCATGATCGTTAATTTTTTGTTCAGTATAGAACACCATTTACCTGGTCCTCTGTAGTGCACCTGTACTTCTCCAACAGATCCTCATGTTCTCCATCAAACTGGACGACTTTCCCCCTGTAGAACTCCAGCAGCTCTCTGGAGGCACACAGGTGCGCCAGGCGCTCGGTGATAGGGGGCAGGGGAGAGTCCTCCACCCCAGGGGTGCGGCCCGTCGGCCTGGAAGGGAAAACAACCCAGAAGGGAGGAAATTATCCCACTAAACTGACACAGATAAACCCAATCTAGGAACAAATCCTTAGAATCAGATTAGAGTAGGAGCAGTATGGGAATTAGACAACGATGGTGATTATTCTGAGATTAAAGTTACTAGGAGGTTGGTCACTAATGATGTTCTCTGGGGCAGTTGAAGAGGAAACATAGCTAGCTATACAATAGGTAGCCTTTCCTTACCTGTCTGAAACATGGTCTCTTGTTGGTTATTCCATCATGTTGACCTTAATTAAACATATTTAAATAGACTTGTAATACATATGTGTATAATTTGGGTGTTTGGGCCACCACACTACAAGTGTCTGTAACTTTATTGGAGGAAAGCAACACAATTCTTACCTAATTAACAAAGGAACCACATCTGTGTGGAAGCACCTGCTTTCAATATACTTTGGCTGCGTTTCAAACTCAAAATAGACAGCCCTCGGCCCTAACCCCTCAGCCCTTGAATGACGTTTTAAATCGTCACATCCCAGTGTACAGTACCTTCAATGTCCCTTGCCCAAGCGAGGGAGAGTGATGATCGGAGAGGCAACCTTTGCTGGAAATCTTGAAGTTGAGTTTTAAAACAACCAACCTAAGGTTATTAAAAGGTACCTAGTAAGCTAACGTACTCCTGTGAGGTAGCTAGCTACAGTTACCCGTAGCTCGGTAGCAATTTTTATGGTTTGGTAATTTATTTCAAAATAAATGTCAGATTTGCGAAAAAAATGTTTATGAATCTATCAACGTTTTATAGGCTCCTCACTACGAGACAAAGCCAATGCTAAAATCAACATATGTATGTATATATATAAATATATTTTTTAGCAAGCTATACTTTTCCTGACATGCCGAAAATGCAGCCTTGTAAATGAAATTTGACACTTCGCGGCCACCAGAGACTACAGCTTTCATTGAATTGTGAGTCATATCAACCCCGCAAGTGACCATGGCTGCATTCCAAACACTTAAAATCATTCCTTCCTCCCTCAGCCCTTTTTTTTTTTTGTGTGTGTTTTTTTTGTATTTTTTATTAATAACAAATCAATACATAAAGCACATGAGGGAACACAAGCATACATAGATTACAAACAATAGACAATCGAGCTAGGGGGTACAATATCACATTACAATTACACAAGGACCTTAAGGGACATGCATATACTTACAATTCTAACAGCTTTTTTGTTAGTAGAGCATTTAACCGTCTTAAAATACAGTTCAATTTATTTTTGTAGGGAAGAAAATGTGGTTTTCTGTTTGTAAATTTACATTTGTGTATATGAAATTTGGCCAAAAGAATAATGAAATGAATTACATAAAATGATTCCGCTTATTTCTATTGTATGTAAAGAATCCAAACAGTACATCTCTCCACAATAGTGTAAAATCTTCATAAATGTGTTCAATTATAAACCTACTGATGTCTTGCCAGTTTTCTTACATGCATACAATGCCAAAAAAAGATGCACAACTGTTTCTGGGTGGTCATTACAAAAGGAGCAATTTGAGTTGATGTTTTCCTTAAACTTCTTCATATAGTGGTTGGCAGGATAATATTTATGAATAATTTCCTAACCTCAGCCCTCAAATTAAGTGGACACTTCTGATGACGTGTCGTGACGTTTGACGAGTATGGAACAAAGTGCAGAGAGAGAGCTATTGTTCCTAATTTGTTGTCTCTGCAGCTCTAATGGGGCACCCGTGTGGCGCAACGTTCTAAGGCACTGCATCTCAGTGCTAGAGGCGTGGTTCAATTCCAGGCTGTATCACAACCGGCCGCAATTGGGAGCCCCATAGGACTTAACTGACTTGCCAAGTTAAAAACGTTTTTAGGATGCAGATGAATTAATCCATGCTTTTGTTACTTCTAGGTTAGACTACTGCAATGCTCTACTTTCCGGCTACCCGGATAAATCACTAAATAAACTTCAGTTAGTGCTAAATACGGCTGCTAGAATCCTGACTAGAACCAAAAAATGTGATCATATTACTCCAGTGCTAGCCTCCCTATACTGGCTTCCTGTCAAGGCAAGGGCTGATTTCAAGATTTTACTGCTAACCTACAAAGCATTACATGGGCTTGCTCCTACCTATCTCTCTGATTTGGTCCTGCCGTACATACCTACACGTACGCTACGGTCACAAGACGCAGGCCTCCTAATTGTCCCTAGAATTTCGAAGCAAACAGCTGGAGGCAGGGCTTTCTCCTATAGAGCTCCATTTTTATGGAATGGTCTGCCTACCCATGTTAGAGACGCAAACTCGGTCTCAACCTTTAAGTCTTTACTGAAGACTCATCTCTTCAGTGGTTCATATGATTGAGTGTAGTCTGGCCCAGGAGTGTGAAGGTGAATGGAAAGGCTCTGGAGCAACGAACCACCCTTGCTGTCTCTGCCTGGCCGGTTCCCCTCTTTCCACTGGGATTCTCTGCCTCTAACCCTATTACAGGGGCTGAGTCACTGGCTTACTGGTGCTCTTTCATGCCGTTCACACTGATGTGGTCTTCCTGTCTGGGTTGGCGCCCCCCCCCCCCCCCTCTTGGGTTGTGCCGTGACGAAGATCTTTGTGGGCTATACTCGGCCTTGTCTCAGCATGGTAAGTTGATGGTTGAAGATATCCCTCTAGTGGTGTGGGGGCTGTGCTTTGGCAAAGTGGGTGGGGTTATATCCTTCCTGTTTGGCCCTGTCCGGGGGTATCATCGGATGGTGCCACAGTGTCTCCTGACCCCTCCTGTCTCAGCCTCCAGTATTTATGCTGCAGTAGTTTATGTGTCGGGGGATACGGTCAGTTTGTTATATCTGGACTACTTCTCCTGTTTTATCCGGTGTCCTGTGTGAATTTAAGTATGCTCTCTCTAATTCTCTCTTTCTTTCTCTCTCTCTCAGGATCTGAGCCCTAGGACCATGCCTCAGGACTACCTGGCATGATGACTCCTTGCTGTCCCCAGTCCACCTGGCCGTGCTGCTGCTCCAGTTTCAACTGTTCTGCCTGCGGCTATGGAATCCTGACCTGTTCACCGGACGTGCTACCTGTCCCAGACCTATTATTTGACCATGCTGGTCATTTATGAACATTTGAACATCTTGGCCATGTTCTGTTATAATCTCCACCCGGCACAGCCAGAAGAGGACTGGCCACCCCTCATAGCCTGGTTCCTCTCTAGGTTTCTTCCTAGGTTTTGGCCTTTCTAGGGAGTTTTTCCTAGCCAACGTGCTTCAACACCTGCATTGCTTGCTGTTTGGGGTTTTAGGCTGGGTTTCTGTTCAGCACTTTGAGATATCAGCTGATGTACGTAGGGCTATATAAATACATTTGGTTTGGATTTGGACATGAGTGGGACATACAGACTAACAAGAAACATGGAAAATAGATACAACTGAGTGTTTATATTTATATGTAACAAAAATAGAAACGTAAAGTGTAAAGTGTTGGTCCCATGTTTCATGAGCTGAAATAAAAGATCCCAGAAATGTTCAGCACAAAAAACGTATTTCTCTTAAATGTGCACACATTTGTTTACATCCCTGTTAGTGAGCATTTATCTTTTGCCAAGATAATCCATCCACCTGATAGGTGTGGCATATCAAGAAGCTGATTAAACAGAACGATCATTACACAGGTGCACCTTGTGTTGGGGACAATAAAAGGCCACTCTAAAATGTTACGTTTTTTCACGCAACACAATGCCACAGATGTCTCAAGTTTTGAGGGAGAGTGCAATTGGCATGCTGACTGCAGGAATGTCCACCAGAGCTGTTGCTAGTAAATGTAATGTTAATTTCTCTACCAATGTCGTTTTATAGAGTTTGGCAGTACGTCCAACCGGACTCACAACCGCAGACCAAGTGTAACCACGCCAGCCCAGGACCTCCACATCCGGCTTCTTCACATGCAGGATCGTCTGAGACCTGCCACCCGGGCAGCTATTAAATCTGAGTATTTATGTCTGTAATAAAACCCTTTTTGGGGGATAAACTCATTCTGAATGGCTGGGCCTGGCTCCTCTGTGGGTGGGCCTCTGCCCTCTCAGACCAACCCATGGTTGCGCCCATGCCCATCCTTATATGAACTGTAAATCAGTAAACTTTTTGAAATTGTTGCATGTTGAGTTTATATTTTTGCTCAGTATATTTAGCTTTGTACCGTTGCTTTACCACCAACTAAATTATGAAGCTTCCTGAATTGTAAATAGTGTATCCTGAAAACCGGAGACATCCGCCTTTCCCCAGCCCAGCAGTGCCTCAGCAACTGAATACCAGGAGCTATTCTCTGAATGGGGCCACTGCTGGGATCTACCACCATAGAGATAGATAGAGGACTCATCTGTGACATAGTGTCTGTGACAACATGGGCAGTGCCATTGAGGCTACAACCCATAGAGCCCTGCAGTGTGGGTGTCGTTATACCCATAAAATCTAGAGGTCAAACAGGGAAATGGTTCCAATCTTTTTTTTCCACCATTCATTTTTTTCCAAAGGGGATTTTAGAAACACTTAAAATAAGGGCCGTGTTTCATGTAGACTTACCCTGACCTGACATTTTGATAACCATTTAAATCTCTCTCGGACAAGGTGACTTAACAATATATTCGGCTCTATTTACTCTGTCACAAAAATGCTAATCAGCATCAACGTAGACATCATGCAAAACTACAAATCCATGCAAGCTCCTGCATCTAGCTGACACCTTTGCTAACAGGTATTGTCTCAATTCAGAAATTTAAAGAAATGGAGCTTATTTACTCTTTACTACATTAACATTAGATAGTTAATCCAGAGATTCTTACCTTTGCCTTGATTCGGCAGTCTCATCCAGATCATCATGGATGATCAAGTTCTTTATGATTGCCACATTAGCAGCTAATTAGCATTTAATTATTATTATTTTTTAATTGGGGGGGGGGGGGGGGGGGGAAATACAGACAAATATATTGATAAAAGTCACCTTGTCCTAGAGAGATTTACACGGTAATCAAAACGTCATGCCAGGGTATTATGACTCTTACTGTGGTACTCTATAGGAATCCCCACCCAGTCGACTACTTTGACTACTTTTAAATGGCGGAAGCATGGAAGCATGCACTCATTGGCGCTGCCCATGTTAAAACGGCTTTGGGCCACTAGAGGCCTCTATCATTCTTTATGTCTACCACCCAGCGTTCACTGTCGGTAGCGCCACTGTTGAGAGGGTACTGTCGCTAACAGGAAGATAGAACATCGGTCGGTGTCAGCGTTATTATTTTGTCGAAAATGGAACGAAAAGTAGCTCGAGAATTTAGGCACAAGGTAAGAACTTAATTTGTGTTTCATTTTGTTTTGGCTGTTATCAACGTCCTATGATGTACTCTGAACCCTGTTGGGGTAATGCTTTTGCACAGGTGCCTTTAGATGCGTTTATAATGTCTTCATAGGTGTATAAAATGTTCATATAGGACTAACATGTTTTGGCTGGAATTTTAATTGAATGGTTTCATCCTTTATTTCACAATTGTGAAATTAGACGGTTGTGTTATACAACTGTTATACAACAAGTGAATCCTCTGTAGTGTAGGATTAAAAAGTTGCCCCCTCTTGTGAGGGTATTTAATTTAATATATTCCTTTTTAATACCACATGTGTGTATAGTCTATACAATAACAATGTCGATTATAGGGAGAGTGTGTACAGGTAAACTAGGCTATTATCATGAGTACCTATGGCCTGTGTGTCAGCTTTCCTGATTGGTTATCCTAGTCATTTGTCAGGTGAACTGTGTGTTTTGCAAAACGTTCACCTGGTGTTTCCAACATATTTTCGTCTGTTAGTCATTCTAGACCCAACACAAAGATACCGATGATGCATTTTGTATTTAGCCATACAATTGTTCACGGATACTCACGGTGACAGTATTCGGATAATTATGTAAAAAAAAAAAGAGAAGCTGTGTAAAGGCAACGTGATACGTTTGGGTGTTTTCCGTCCTCTGTAATGTGGACCCAGAGCCATCTGTCCTCTATGCTGTAGGCTCTCACTAGGTCGCTCCCCATTAGATAATTTAGGCCGTGTCAGGGATGTCCAGCCGAGCGGAAAAGGATGGGACGATTTACAGCAGCAATTAGAGACAGAGAGGGGACTGGCAGGCAGGAAGGCATGAGCAACAACAACAACACTTTTAGATAAGGCTCTAAAAAGGGCTTTATAAATACATTTGATTGATTGACCACAGAACAGCATGCGTTTTTGGTCATGTTTGTGACAATGAATATGTGGTGACAATATGTCTTTGACAGGTGAATATAGGCTACTGTTAGATTGAAGTGGGCCCTTAACTTCTCTTACAGTTTATTTGTTGTATGTGTTGTATTCACCCCGGTGCCTTTGTTGCACGTTTTGAGAATAAGGGAGTTTAAGGGTTTAGAGAACACAAGAGGTCTTCATATACTGTATAACATAAGCTGAGGGATCTGGCTGGCTCTTTATGACATTAGCTTCAACCGTTCCGGGTGCTAAAGTCTGCACTTAGTCACCGTTGCTTACCCTGTCTCTTTATGTTGAGTCCGAGAGCTTTACCAAACCATAAATACACTGTCATACACCCAGGAACCTGCATGGTTGAGCTTGTGTGTAGTAATGTGTGCCTAGGTGTCTGCGTGTGCGTGTTGTGTGTATCGCTAAGCCTTTTCTTTGTACACTCTTGGAAGTAAAGCAGCCTCAAATAAACTTTTGGGGTGAAAAAGATTGCCAGCTGTGAGGGTTAAATGTCATTCCTGTGCATAAGTTTGTACACAATATATATATTTTTAAATGCATATTACATATTGTAATATTAGCATTGCTGATTACATAGTAGTAAAGTGGTAGCTCTTCCAATGTTAGGATTTGCATAGGCACTTGAGGAACTCAGTTTTCAACCTTAACAATACGGGGGCCAGAAATAACTATCTGAAAGACACAACCCCATTTGTCCTATCTGATCCGCTGGGCCAAAAATAACTATATTGCAAGCCAGGACCCTACTAAGCCACGCCCCCGGTCATCTTATCTGACCGCCTGGGTCATTTCTTAATAATTATCATCATAAACAAACGTAATTACCATCAAAAATAAACATTATTATTAAAACAAACAGGACCACTTTGGAAACAAGGGTTTTAATGAATCATTTTAAGTGATATCCTCTGGGTCCACATTGTACATTTTGTTGTTTATGTCTGTTACCCAAAAATACATTCAATTCAATTCAATACAGTCATATAATATAATGGGCTTGACAGCCAATGTTGTATTATTCAACATTGATATTAAAATAGTACTCATATAGGAATGGGTAATGTTTTACAAGTTGCTGGCCATCCCATAAAGCCATTGCCAAAAACCACATATTTTAATCTTCTTCTGAGTTTGGCAGCGCAACAAATCCAACATCAAAATAAATTCAGAGTGCTCCACACACTCTAGTGAGAGGGTTCCTCCAGGAAACATTAAAGGTTCCCCCATAACCCATCAACTAACCAAAGGTGCAAATATGAACCTATTGACTGCAATGGTTCCTTGAGTCACCCCTAATTCTAAGAAATGATGGTGGAGGACTGCTTGTCACAGGGATGTACTGTAAGGTGACACTGCTCACCTCACTATTCCAAACCGCCCTCCAACCTCCACCCCTCCTTACCGCTCCCTTACTCCCCCTCCCTAGTCCGGTGGCATAAGTGTTTGTACCAGCCCACAGTCCTAGTAAGGGGAAGGGATCTAGAAAACAGGAAAGCTACCTGGCCTTCTACCTCCAGCAACACACAATAGAGATACTATTGATGCTAACGCTTTACAGGCACAGGCACACAAACGCAGCACTGACAAACATATACACAGGTTGGTGCCCACACGCGCACACACACTGAGGCACTGACACACAGCCGGATAGACAACCTTCCTTAATGAAGGAGATGGGGTATATTAATGACTGGCCTAAGCGCTTCCTCAAAACTTTTCTGCAGCAGTTCAGTCGCTACAAGGTAAGATTTACACACTGCTGTGCGCACACACACACACACAAACCTAGGGCTAAAGGGAATGCCCCCTGTTATGCTGAAAGGACCACAGTAGAGAGGGATGTGTCAGTGTAGAGCCCGCAGCCTTCCCTGGCAGCTGCTATCTTGTCTGTGATGATGAAGATGAGAGTGAGACTAAAGATGCCTTTGCTGTTTAGGTGGAGCTGCTCATTGACAATGAGGCTGAAAAGGATTACCTGTACGATGTCCTGCGGATGTATCACCAGTGAGTACCAGTGGTGTAAATTACTTAAGTAAAAATACTTTAAAGTACTACTTAAGTCGTTTTTTGGGGTGTCTGTACTTTGCTTTGCTATTTATATTTGTCACAACTTTTACTTCACTACATTCCTAAAAAAAATAATGTACTTTTTACTCCATACATTTTCCCTGACACCCAAAAGTACTCGTTACATTTTGAATGCTTAGCAGGACAGGAAAATGGTCCAATTCACACACTTATCAAAATAACATCCATGGTCATCCCTAATGCCTCTGATCTGGCGGACTCACTCAACACAAATGCTTAGTTTGTAAATAATTTTGGAGTGTGCCCATGGCTATTCATACTTTTAAAAAACTAAAAAAATTGTGCAGTCTGGTTTTCTTAATATAAAATAATTTGAAATTATTCATACTTTTACTTGTGATACTTAAGTATATTTGAGCAATTCTATGTACTTTTGATACTTATGTATATTTTAAAACCAAAACACTTTTAGACTTTTACTCAAGTAGTATTTCACTGGTTGACTTTCACTTTTACTCGAGTCATTTTCTATTAAGGTATCTTTATTTTTACTCAAGTATGACAATTGGGTACTTTTTCCACCGCTGGTGAGTACCACCATCTCTGTTTGACTTTCACTTCAGTTTAGTAATAAATTATTGACCTATTCTTTTTTTTTTCAGGATGACCAATTTTCTGACAATTTAACCTCCCTCAACTGATTTTCTCATCCTTTATTTGGGGAAGTGGATTGTTAGTGAGTCTGCCAGTACTTGAACAAAATTAAGATGGCCTTTTTTGTGTCACTTCTACTTCAACAAAAAAATGGAAAATGGTCTAGCAAACGCCTTGATTTCTCTCCAATTGCAGATTTACGTATAGGAGGATTAAGTCTCCTGTGTGTGTGTGTGTGTGTGTGTGTGTGTGTGTGTGCGTGTGTGCGTGCGTGCGTGCATGCTTGTGTGCGTATACAGGTGTATGGTGGGAGATAGGATTTCATTCAGGACTATGACGATAATGTGGACTGAATGGGGGTGAAGGGGAATTAGCGGTGCTGGTTTCCATGCGCTCTTTGTATGGAGCCAGAGACCTGAGACCCCATTGGTTAGACCCATGATCAGTTTTCCGCCGTGCTCCGCCAAGCCTGGCCAGCTATTCACTAAAGCCCTTTACTCGTTCATACACGAGTAAGGAGTGAAATGGCAAACGTTAATAATTCATAGTCATAGGTCATATGTTCCCATTGGAATTGGTAGGTTGATTGCACATTCTTGGAATCCTTGATGGCCCATAAGGCCATGGCGTTTATCATACCGTTCTGAACTAGTCATTCTGTGCGCTGCTTTGAGTCCCTTTGTCCTCATAATCATGTATGTCAACGATAGGAATGATAAAGAAAGGCATTCAAAACATCTCGCTCTCCCCTGAATGGCTGTGCAGTGTGCGCGTGTGTGCGTGCATGCGTGCGTGCGTGTTGAAGCTGTCCTTTGACCCTCGGCCCTCTCCCTCAGGTCCATGGAGCTGCCCGTGTTGGTGGGGGACCTGAAGCTGGTCATCAACGAGCCCAGCCGCCTGCCGCTGTTTGATGCCATCCGGCCCCTCATTCCCCTCAAACACCAGGTGGAGTACGACCTGCTCACCCCCAAGAGGTCACGGTGAGTGGAGGGGTCGCTGCCACCTACCAGGCTGGAGCCCATAGACTTTCAATAAGATGCACTTGTCTTATACCATGTAATTACTCTCTTAGTACTTATAGGCAACGAGAATGTACACCAATTTGATAACACAGAACTGATAACCCCTTCCTCCACCCTTTCCTGTCATCCCTCATCTAACCCCTTCTCCCTCTCCCCTCCTGTCTTCCCTTTCCTCCTCCCTCTCTCCATCCGGGTGGTGCAGTAAGCTGAAGGAGGTGCGTCTGGATCGTACTCATCCTGAGGGTCTGGGTCTGAGCGTGAGAGGGGGCCTGGAGTTCGGCTGTGGACTCTTCATCTCACAGATCGTCAAGGATGGACAGGCTGGAAACAGTGGCCTGCAGGTGTGTGGGTGTGTGTGTGTTTGTTTGCGTGCGTGTTTGTGTGTGCAGCACTTGTGCATGCATCGAATAAAGTCAACCCGAGGAACAAACCGTTTTGGTAAAAACACCCAGGAACTTTTTAAGTATCTTCCTGTCCTTCATCTCTTCCTGAAGCAATTTGCTCCTCAGTCACGACTCAGACTGATTGGATCTGCTTTTCCGTCAGTCTGTTGTAGTTATTCCCCTCAACCGGCGTGACAAGATGTCACACACTTCCATTAGCTCAATAACCGGTGACACAAATTGACACACAGCTACAGCCGAGGTGACACAGCCATCCTGTCTGGCATCTAGGAGAAAAAAAAACACTTCTGAGACTCATCCTTACCCAGTGAGCACAAGACGTTGACTTATTTTCAACCCAAAATATACGTATTTTCAACGTCATGTAGTACCAGTATGGAGGGTGGATGGGATGTGGTCAAATATCTAAAGAGAGGCAAACATACACTGTGAAACACAACACTCAGAAAAGTAGCCACACACTGTCACACTACATAAAAAGTGCTGGTCGTATCGTCTGACCTCTGTGTGACCTCCAGATGGGAGATGAGATTGTCCGCATCAATGGATACGCCATCTCTTCCTGTATCCACGAGGAAGTCATCAACCTCATCAAGACCAAGAAAATCGTGTCGCTCAAAGTCCGGCGTAAGTTAAACGAAATCCACCCAACCAATATACGCACTCAGCCTCATGTCAAATGCAAAAGTGAATATTCATAACTTACTTCAATTTTGATCCTTTTATTTGTGCAGAGGTTGGGATGATACCAGTGAAGAGGTAGGGCTGTTTCTCTCTTTGTTGGTATTGTATTTGACACCTTTCTGCTTTAGAAAAGACTGTGATCAAAATAAAACAAGAAATCCTGTCCTGGGCAAGGGGTATCCGGTGAGCACTGAGATGGTAGCTAGATTATTGATTGATGTATTTAATGTGCCAGGTGTTGCTCACAAAATCTTACTCAAGGGATCTTCCTGATCAAATAAAGCTGAAATAAATACATGAATGAATATAGAATCGGATTTATCCCACGCTTTCTGTTCTTCTCTAGTTCCACAGAGGAGCCTCTGAAGTGGCAGTTCGTGGACCAATTTGTGTCTGATTCTGGGGTGAGAATGAGATTCATTTTTCTTTGAGATTAAATATTCCCTCATATTCTTTGAAGTTTAACACCCTTTGGCCCTTCTTCATTCTCATTTTAGTAATTTAATAAACACTTATCCAGAGTGACCTACCAATAAGGAGGCAGAAAAAACAACACACTGTAATGCAACCACGGAATTGTACAATCTCTATTTTCTCTCTCTGCCCCCCCTCCCCTCCCCCCCCCTCTCTCTCTCTCTCTCTCTCTCTCTCTCTCTCTCTCTCTCTCTCTCTTTCTCTCTCGCTCTCTCTCAGGAGAAGAAGAGCAGTGTGGCAGGCCTGGCATCCATGGGAGGGAAGGAGATCAAGGAGAAGAAGGTGTTCCTGAGCCTGGTGGGCACCAAGGGCATGGGCGTCAGCATCTCCAGTGGCCCCACACAGAAGCCTGGCATCTACATCAGTAACGTCAAATCTGGATCCCTCGCTGCTGAAGTAGGACTGCAGGTAAGAGTTTGGCCCTGTCTAGCGTACTGTAAACCACTTTGTAATGAACATGTAGAAATGTATCACGATGACAACCAGTCAACACGTTGGGACCATACTTGCGAACAAATTTTTGTTCCCATTAGACAACCTGGCACATTTAGCCCTATGCTAGCCTGACCAGCTGGCAGTGATTATTTCCTGTAACAAATTTGGCATCAGTCTGTCAAATATCTTAGACTTTATATCCACCAAACAATGGCATTTCTTCAAATATATTTTAAACCTCAAAATTCAAGGTTTACTTTTGTTCCACTTGGAACAACTGTAGTGTTACAGTATTTCATCCTTGACTAGGCTGCTACCCACTGGGCACACCAGGTCATTTCAACGTGGATAATTGGGTAATAATATTTGGTTGAGACATTGATCAATCAACCTGCCGTATATTCACCCACTCAAAAAAATACAGTCAAAAGTTAGTTACATTTCTATTGTGTTATCGCTATGCTTTCCACCATCTAAAAGCACAACCAAATTCCAATGGAAAACAATGTCAGATATTTGGTTTAGTTGTCACCGAAATGTCTATCGCGATGCTTTCAACCATTTAAAATTACAGCAAAGTTGAAAGGGAATACACTGTCAGTCTTATGCATGCCATCTTGAACATTCACACTTTATATGATTACATAAGGAGAAATTACAGTAACCTCAAAATGTGGCCATGGATGTGCTACTTATTTTAAGGTTGAATGTTACGTTAGTTTGTAAGATAGCCTGCAGTTAAGGCTATTGACTGTCTTATAAAAGTAATATTGAAATGTGTTTGGTTGACAACGCAACCAAATATCAACTTATAAAGGAGAAGTACAGTGCATTCGGAAAGTATTCAGACCCGTTCACTTTTTCCACATTGTTATGTTAAAGCTTTATTCGAAAATTGATTAAATGAATGTTTTTCCTCATCAATCTACACACAATAGCCCATAATGACAAAGCAAAAACAGATTTTTCGAAAGCAAATAGAGTGCCTTGCGAAAGTATTCGGCCCCCTTGAACTTTGCGACCTTTTGCCACATTTCAGGCTTCAAACATAAAGATATAAAACTGTATTTTTTTGTGAAGAATCAACAACAAGTGGGACACAATCATGAAGTGGAATGACATTTATTGGATATTTCAAACTTTTTAAACAAATCAAAAACTGAAAAATTGGGTGTGCAAAATTATTCAGCCCCTTTACTTTCAGTGCAGCAAACTCTCTCCAGAAGTTCAGTGAGGATCTCTGAATGATCCAATGTTGACCTAAATGACTAATGATGATAAATACAATCCACCTGTGTGTAATCAAGTCTCCGTATAAATGCACCTGCACTGTGATAGTCTCAGAGGTCCGTTAAAAGCGCAGAGAGCATCATGAAGAACAAGGAACACACCAGGCAGGTCCGAGATACTGTTGTGAAGAAGTTTAAAGCCGGATTTGGATACAAAAAGATTTCCCAAGCTTTAAACATCCCAAGGAGCACTGAGCAAGCGATAATATTGAAATGGAAGGAGTATCAGACCACTGCAAATCTACCAAGACCTGGCCGTCCCTCTAAACTTTCAGCTCATACAAGGAGAAGACTGATCAGAGATGCAGCCAAGAGGCCCATGATCACTCTGGATGAACTGCAGAGATCTACAGCTGAGGTGGGAGACTCTGTCCATAGGACAACAATCAGTCGTATATTGCACAAATCTGGCCTTAATGGAAGAGTGGCAAGAAGAAAGCCATTTCTTAAAGATATCCATAAAAAGTGTCTTTTAAAGTTTGCCACAAGCCACCTGGGAGACACACCAAACATGTGGAAGAAGGTGCTCTGGTCAGATGAAACTAAAATTGAACTTTTTGGCAACAATGCAAAACGTTATGTTTGGCGTAAAAGCAACACAGCTGAACACACCATCCCCACTGTCAAACATGGTGGTGGCAGCATCATGGTTTGGGCCTGCTTTTCTTCAGCAGGGACAGGGAAGATGGTTAAAATTGATGGGAAGATGGATGGAGCCAAATACAGGACCATTCTGGAAGAAAACCTGATGGAGTCTGCAAAAGACCTGAGACTGGGACGGAGATTTGTCTTCCAACAAGACAATGATCCAAAACATAAGGCAAAATCTACAATGGAATGGTTCAAAAATAAACATATCCAGGTGTTAGAATGGCCAAGTCAAAGTCCAGACCTGAATCCAATCGAGAATCTGTGGAAAGAACTGAAAACTGCTGTTCACAAATGCTCTCCATCCAACCTCACTGAGCTCGAGCTGTTTTGCAAGCAGGAATGGGAAAAAAATTCAGTCTCTCGATGTGCAAAACTGATAGAGACATACCCCAAGCGACTTACAGCTGTAATCGCAGCAAAAGGTGGCGCTACAAAGTATTAACTTAAGGGGGCTGAATAATTTTGCACGCCCAATTTTTCAGTTTTTGATTTGTTAAAAAAGTTTGAAATATCCAATAAATGTCATTCCACTTCATGATTGTGTCCCACTTGTTGTTGATTCTTCACAAAAAAATACAGTTTTATATCTTTATGTTTGAAGCCTGAAATGTGGCAAAAGGTCGCAAAGTTCAAGGGGGCCGAATACTTTCGCAAGGCACTGTATATTAAACATAAAAATTATTCAGACCCTATACTCAGTGCATCTGTCTATGTAAGCTCCCACGGTTGACAGAATGTGCCGTGTGCAACTACATCAACAATTTTCATTGGCCGATGCGCATTTTGAGACGGAGAAAAAGTTTCAACTGAAAAGTATGGACCCATAGTGTTCTGTCAAGATCAATGAGAAATCTTCACTCGATTGGAAACCTTTTTCTGAACCATGTCTCAATATTGTGTGTGTTTGTGTCAAGATTCCATCTACAGTGCCTTCAGAAAGTATTCATACCCCTTGACTTATTCCACATTTTGTTGTGTTACAGCCTGAATTCAAAATAGATTAAATATAATTTCTTACCCATTGTATTAATTTATTTATTTAACCTTTATTTAACCAGGTTAGCCAGTTGAGAACAAGTTCTCATTTACAACTGCGACCTGGCCAAGATAAAGCAGTGCGACAAAAACAACAACACAGAGTTACACATGGCATAGACAAACGTACAGTCAATAACACAATAGAAAAATCTATATACAGTGCATGCAAATGTAGTAAGATTAGGGAGGTAAGGCAATAAATAGGCCATAGTGGCAAAATAATTACAATTTAGCAATTAAACACTGGAGTGATAGATGTGCAGATGATGATGTGCAAGTAGAGATACTGGGGTGCAAAAAATTAAATAATAATAACAGTATTGGGATGAGGTAGTTGGGTGGGCTATTTACAGATGGGCTGTGCACAGGTGCAGTGATTGGTAAGCTGCTCTGACAGCTGATGCTTATAGTTAGTGAGGGAGCTATAAGTCTCCAGCTTCAGTGACTTTTGCAGTTTGTTCCAGTCATTGGCAGCATAGAACTGGAAGGAAAGGCGGCCAAAGGAGGTGTTGGCCTTGTGGATGACCAGTGAAATATACCTGATGGAGTGCAGGCTACGGGTGGGTGTTGCTATGGTGACCAGTGAGCTGAGATAAGGCGGGGCTTTACCTAGCAAAGACTTATAGATGACCTGGAGCCAGTGGGTTTGGCAACGAATATGTAGCGAGGGCCAGCCAACGAGAGCATACAGGTTGCAGTAATGGGTAGTATATAGAGCTTCAGTGACAAAACGGATGGCACTGTGATAGACTACATCCAATTTGCTGAGTAGAGTGTTGGAGGCTATTTTGTAAAGACATCGCCGAAGTCAAGGATTGGTAGTATAGTCAGTTTTACGAGGGTATGTTTGGCGGCATGAGTGAAGGATGCTTTGTTGCGAAATAGGAAGCCGATTCTAGATTTAATTTTGATTGGAGATGCTTAATATGAAACTGGAAGGAGAGTTTACAGTCTAACCAGACACCTAGGTATTTGTAGTTGTACACATATTCAGAAGTCAGAACCGTCCAGAGTAGTGATGCTAGTCGGGCGGGCGGGTGCGGGCAGTGATCGGTTGAAGAGCATGCATTTATTTTTACTAGAGTTTAAGAGCAGTTGGAGGCCACGGAGGGAGTGTTGTATGGCATTGAAGCTCGACTGTAGGTCTGTTAACACAGTGTCCAAAGAAGGGCCAGATGTATACAGAATGGTGTCGTCTGCATAGAGGTGGATCAGAGAATCACCAGCAGCAAAGAGCGACATCATTGACATATACAGAGAAAAGAGTCGGCCCGAGAATTGAACCCTATGCCACCCCCATAGAGACTGCCAGAGGTCCGGACAACAGATTTGACACACTGAACTCTGTCTGAGAAGTAGTTGGTGAACCAGGCGAGGCAGTCATTTGAGAAACCAAGGCTATTGAGTCTGCCGATAAGAATGTGCTGATTGACAGATTCGAAAGCCTTGGCCAGGTCGATGAATACGGCTGCACAGTAATGTCTTTTATGTGGCTGACGTGCACCCATGACCAGCTCGGAAACCAGATTGCATAGCGGAGAAGGTACGGTGGGATTTAAAATGGTCGGGGATCTGTTTGTTAACTTGGCTTTCGAAGACTTTAGAAAGGCAGGGCAGGATGGATATAGGTCTGTAACAGTTTTGTTCTGGAGTGTCTCACCCTTTGAAGAGGTGGATGACTGCGGCAGCTTTCCAATCTTCAGCAGTCCCTGCTGCTGAAAAGCATCCCCATAGTATGATGCTGCCACCACCATGCTTCATGGTAGGGATGGTGTTAGACGGGTGATGAGCTGTGCCTTGTTTTCTCCAGGCATAATGCTTTGCATTCAGGCCAAAGAGTACAATTGTTTCTGTATGCTCTCAAAGTCTTTTTGCAAACTCCAGGCATGCTGTCATGTGCCTTTTTCTCAGGATTGGCTTCCGTTTCACCACTCTCCCATAAAGCCCAGATTGGTGAAGTGCTGTAGAGACTGTTGTAGTTCTGTCAGGTTCTCCCATCTCAGCCAAGGAACTCTGTAGTTCTGTCAGAGTGGTCATTGGGTTCTTGGTCACTACCTTGACCAAGGCCCTTTTTGCCTAGTTGCTCAGTTTGGTTGGACGGCCAGCTCTAGGCAGAGTCTGAGTAGTTCCATATTTTTTTCAATTTCCCACTGTGTTCCTGGAAACCTTCAACACTCTAGAAATAGTTTTATAGCCTTCCTCAGATATATGCCTCAGATATATGCCATATATGCCTCATCACAATTCTATCTCAGAGATCTACGTACAGTTCCTTGGACTTCATGGTATAGTTTCTGCTCTGACATGCACATGTCAACTGTGGGACTTTATATACTATACACAGGCGTGTTTCTTTCTAAATCATGTCAAAAACAATTGAATTGGTCCCAGGTGGACTCCAATCAAGTTGTAGTGACATCTCAAGGATGACCAATGGAAATTGGATGCACCTTATCTCAATTTAGAGTATCATAGCAAAGGGGTGTGAATACTTATTTGTATAAAATATTTATTTAGTTTGTTTTCAATACATTTGCAAAAATGTCTAAAAACATGTTTTCACTTTGTCATTATGGAGTATTGTGTGTAGATGGGTGAGAAAAAAATATATATATATATTTTTTTTAAACTCTGTTTATTAAGTTTTACACACACATACAAGACAACACAAAGCAATATAAATAATATACTCAACTAGAAAAAAATACAAATAAAAATACAAATAAAAAAATAGCTTTAAAGATACCATACTTTAGACAAGTTAAACACACCAGGCAGAAGGCTACAGAGGTTAAAGGGCAATCTATAGTACAGGGACAGAGCAAACATCTCACCATTGTTCCTGTAAACAGTCAAGGGATAAGGGTGGAGAAATGCTTTAAAATAAAGTTTACAATGCTTTAAAATAAAAAAAATAGAATGATTATTCATGTAGGCATGAACAAAATGTAAAAATAACTGGGAAAAACAAGCTCACACTTCAGTCTCTGCCCGGGCAAGATGAACAAGGCATCCATGGGTCACAATCAATAAGCACATGGACCTTAATGCCCCCCAGCAAAAACACAGAGAGAGGCTTCTCCAACCCTTAAGTTACAGGGGGGTCAAATACAGACTTATTTGAGCTTTAATTGGAATGCCATCAGAGGATGGACTGTTTAAAGTAAGACCGGAATGGAGCCCAAGCCTCATTAAACAGTTTGGGGTTCCCACGTGAATTTAATTAAATTTTTTCTAGTTTCAGAGAGCACAACACATCTCTCCCCCAATATTTATAAGATGGGGGAGCTGCCATCTTCCAGTTCTGTAGTATTAGCCGTCTAGCTAAAAGAGTTGTATAAGCAACAGTGTCCGACTGGATTCTTGATAGGGGGGTACCCATGGGCAGTACTCCAAAAAGGGCTGTAAGGGGAGACTATAACAGTGTCATATATATCAGAGAAACATTTAAATATTAATTCCCAGAAACCTGACAGTTTATGACAGCCCCAAAACATATGCAACAGTGTGGCTGGTTCCATTTTACATCTGACACAGGTAGGATCAAAATCAGAGAATATTCTTCCAAGTTTGGCCCCCGACCAGTGGATACGATGAACCACCTTGAATTGAATGAGGCTGTGTCTAGTGCTAAAAGAGCACGAGTGCACCCTGTGCAGCACAGATTCCCAGGCGTCTTCCCCAAGTTCCTCCCCCAAATCCTTTTCCCATCGAGTCTTTAAAGGCACCAAATAAGGGTTCTGTAAGTCATGAATGATTGCATATACATCTGAAATTGCGCCCCTAGGAAGCTTGTTCAACTCCAAGACGCTCTCTGTAGCTGTATTCGCAGGCCTATCTGGAAATCCAGATGTGTTAGCTCTGACAAAGTTTCTAGTCTGGAGATAGCGGAAAAAGTGGGATTGGGGGAGATTGAACTTTTCCTGCAGCTGAGAAAAAGAGGCAAATGTATCATCAAAGAATAATTGGGCTAGCGAGGAGAGGCCTAGTGAGTGCCAAATGCCAAAAGCCCCATCATTCAAAGATGGAGGAAATAAAATGTTCTGATTGATTGGGCCTGATAGAGAAAAGCCTCGGAGGCCAAAGGCTAAACGGAACTGATTCCACATTTTAAGAGACTGCTTTACAATTGGGTTGACACACCTTTTGCCTAGGGACACTGGGAGAGACGAGCACAACACAGAGGAAAGTGCTGCAGGTTTACACGATTCAGACTCCATCTAGGGCCAGTAGGATCAGTCTGCAGCCAGTACAGAAGGGCTCTGAAATTTGCAGCCCAGTAGTATGTCTGAAAATTAGGTAGAGCTAAACCCCCAAATGACCTAGGCTTCTGTAAATGTTTTCTACCAATCCGTGGTACAGTGCCTTGCGAAAGTATTCGGCCCCCTTGAACTTTGAGACCTTTTGCCACATTTCAGGCTTCAAACATAAAGATATAAAACTGTATTTTTTTGTGAAGAATCAACAACAAGTGGGACACAATCATGAAGTGGAACGACATTTATTGGATATTTCAAACTTTTTTAACAAATCAAAAACTGAAAAATTGGGCGTGCAAAATTATTCAGCCCCTTTACTTTCATTGCAGCAAACTCTCTCCAGAAGTTCAGTGAGGATCTCTGAATGATCCAATGTTGACCTAAATGACTAATGATGATAAATACAATCCACCTGTGTGTAATCAAGTCTCCGTATAAATGCACCTGCACTGTGATAGTCTCAGAGGTCCGTTAAAAGCGCAGAGAGCATCACGAAGAACAAGGAACACACCAGGCAGGTCCGAGATACTGTTGTGAAGAAGTTTAAAGCCGGATTTGGATACAAAAAGATTTCCCAAGCTTTAAACATCCCAAGGAGCACTGTGCAAGCGATAATATTGAAATGGAAGGAGTGTCAGACCACTGCAAATCTACCAAGACCTGGCCGTCCCTCTAAACTTTCAGCTCATACAAGGAGAAGACTGATCAGAGATGCAGCCAAGAGGCCCATGATCACTCTGGATGAACTGCAGAGATCTACAGCTGAGGTGGGAGACTCTGTCCATAGGACAACAATCAGTCGTATATTGCACAAATCTGGCCTTAATGGAAGAAAGCCATTTCTTAAAGATATCCATAAAAAGTGTCGTTTAAAGTTTGCCACAAGCCACCTGGGAGACACACCAAACATGTGGAAGAAGGTGCTCTGGTCAGATGAAACCAAAATTGAACTTTTTGGCAACAATGCAAAACGTTATGTTTGGCGTAAAAGCAACACAGCTGAACACACCATGCCCACTGTCAAACATGGTGGTGGCAGCATCATGGTTTGGGCCTGCTTTTCTTCAGCAGGGACAGGGAAGATGGTTAAAATTGATGGGAAGATGGATGGAGCCAAATACAGGACCATTCTGGAAGAAAACCTGATGGAGTCTGCAAAAGACCTGAGACTGGGACGGAGATTTGTCTTCCAACAAGACAATGATCCAAAACATAAAGCAAAATCTACAATGGAATGGTTCAAAAATAAACATATCCAGGTGTTAGAATTGCCAAGTCAAAGTCCAGACCTGAATCCAATCGAGAATCTGTGGAAAGAACTGAAAACTGCTGTTCACAAATGCTCTCCATCCAACCTCACTGAGCTCGAGCTGTTTCGCAAGGAGGATTGGGAAAAAATTTCAGTCTCTCGATGTGCAAAACTGATAGAGACATACCCCAAGCGACTTACAGCTGTAATCGCAGCAAAAGGTGGCGCTACAAAGTATTAACTTAAGGGGGCTGAATAATTTTGCACGCCCAATTTTTCAGTTTTTGATTTGTTTAAAAAGTTTGAAATATCCAATAAATGTCGTTCCACTTCATGATTGTGTCCCACTTGTTGTTGATTCTTCACAAAAAAATACAGTTTTATATCTTTATGTTTGAAGCCTGAAATGTGGCAAAAGGTCACAAAGTTCAAGGGGTCTGAATACTTTCGCAAGGCACTGTACCTTGCCATCCCAAATAAAATGCATGAATGTTTGATCCAGTGAAATAAAAAAAGATTTTTGAATAAAAATGGGTAAACATTGAAATAAATATAAAAATTTGGGCAACACATTCATTTTCATGACATTAATCCTTCTGATAAGAGAAAGGAGTAGCGAATTCCAAAAAGTAAAAGATTGTTTCAAACTGTCTGCTAGAGCAACAAAGTTTTCCTGAAACAAATTTGAATATTTCCTTGTCACTTTAACTCCCAAGTAGGTGAATTGATCCCGGACAATCCTAAACTGAGAACTTGTAGAAGAGCACTAAAGCAGCCTTGTTTACCGGAAAAAGCTCACTCTTGCCTAGATTCAGCTTGTACCCTGAGATTGATCCAAACTTTTTAAGAACAGATAGGGCACGTGGGAATGAGGTATCAGGGTTGGAGATAAACAAAAGGAGGTCGTCAGCATATAGCGAGACTTTCTGCTCCCAGCCCGCCCTGATTATACCTTGAATGGCATCATTAGTGTGTAGTGCAATGGCGAGAGGCTCGATTGCCAAAGCAAACAACAAGGGGGAGAGTGGACAACCCTGTCTGGATCCGCAGTGCAAGGGAAAATAGTCAGAGGACAAGTTATTAGTCCGTACAAAGCCATGGGGGAAAAATAAAGAATCTTTATCCACGCAATGAATTTGGGGTCAAAGCCAAATCTATAAAGGGCAGCTGTTAGGTAATCCCACTCAACGCGGTCAAGCGCTTTTTCGGCATCAAGTGAGACCACCACCTCCGGGTCCTCTGATGCTGGGGAGTACAGTATATTCATAAGGCACCTAATATTGAAAAATAAATGCCTATTTCTCACATAGCCAGTCTGGTCAGAGTGTATTACTTGGTGCAGCAAGCCTTCCATACGGATGGCTAAAAGCTTAGCTAGGATTTTGTAATCACAGTTTAAAAGCGAGATTGGGCGATAGGATCCACATTCCAGGGGGTCTTTGTTTTTCTTTTATAGTAATGAAATTGAAGCCTGATAAAGACTAGGCGGTAGCTTTGAAGTATTAAGGCACTCTGCAAATAGTCGAGACAAGAATGGGCAAAGCAGACCAGAAAACGTCCTGTAAAATTCGGTTGGAAAACCGTCTGGACCCGTTGATTTACCACTTTTCATTGCGGACACTGCTGTTGCAATCTCCTCAAGCGTAAATTATTCTTCTAGACAGTCATGGGAGTCTGTATCAATTAAAGGCATATTCAAGCCATTAAAGAAGGAGTCAATCAGCAAAGGGTCTTGAGTGGATTCAGAGGTGTATAGCGCAGAGTAAAATTGTTTGAATTGATCATTGATCTCTTTATGTATAACTGTGGTGGCACCAGACGGGGTCCTTATTTGTGGGATTAAACGTGAGGCCTCAGATTTACGGATCTGATGTGCAAGGAGTTTACTGGCCTTGTCACCTTGTTCATAGACTTTGTTTCGAGCTCGCAAGAGTAACTGTTCAGCTTGCCTGGTAGTAAGCTCATCAAATTCAGATTGGAGTAGTTGGCGCTCTTTATGCAGATCAGAGGAAGGATCCGTAGCATACTTCTCATCCAATGTGGCTATGGACTCGCTCAGGTCCCGAAGTCGCTGAGAGCGAACTCTGTTTTGGTTGGCTGTATAAGAAATAATTTGGCCACGTAGGTATGCTTTGAGAGACTCCCATATGGTAGAGCAGGACATACCTGGTGTTGAATTAGTTTCTAGGAATAAGGTGATTTCAGAATAAATGAAATTTACAAACTCCTTATCTGAGAGTAAAATGGGGTTGAGAAGCCATTGATAACACATAGGAGGTCGCTGGGGGAACTCTAGTTCAAGCACTAATGGTGAATGGTCAGAAATAACAATACTCTCGTAAGTACACTGCCGAAGGTTAGGCAGAAGTTTTTTGTCCAAAAAGAAGTAATCAATCCGGGAGTATGTTTGATGAACATGAGAATAAAAGGAATACTGTCTATCTGTAGGATGTAGGAAACGCCAGGCCTCAAACATAGCATATTTCTGAAGAAAGGATTGAATAAGTAGGGCACATTTAGATGGGCCTGTATTTGTTTGTGAGGACTTGTCAAGAACTGGGGACATTTTACAGTTGAAATCCCCCCCTAAAATCAACAAATGAGAATCTAAATTGGGAATAGCAGACAGAAAGGAAGAGATTAAACTTGTGTCATCCCAATTGGGAGCATAAACAGTAGCCAAAACAAGAGGGGTAGAAAACAGTTCACCGGTTAATATGACGTATCGTCCCTTAGGATCAGCAATACCCTCAGAAGCTACAAAGGGAGTAGCTTTATCAACCAGAAAAGCAGCACCTCTTGATTTACTATGAAAGTTTGAGTGGAACACTTGACCAACCCAGTCCTTACACATCCTAAAATGCTCACCAGTCCTCAAGTGAGTCTCTTGTAGAAATGCAATATTTGCATTCAAACCCTTTAAGCGTGTCAGCACCCTCTTACTCTTCACCGGGTTATTAACCCCTTTGGTGTTCCATGAAATGTACTTGATCGCATTATTTCGGCCCCTCTGGGCATTCCCGTTATTCAACCCTGTCATTAGAGCATAGAATGGAAAAGCAATGAGCGCCCAAAATCCCCAGAATAACTTGTCTCAGAGTAATAATGTACAGTGGTAGATGTTTGGAAAAAGTACAGGAAAAAAACTAAAAAGACAGAATGACAACATTAGAACTGAACAATTCAACCTCCCCCCATGCCAGACAATACCTCCCCAAACAAGGTACAAGCCTAAGCCTTCGCACAGTATGTCTGTGAGAGTGCGGTCTTAAAACTAAACCCACAGTCCCGCTCTTTAAAGTCGCGTTTTGTTAGTGGATCAAGCAGCAAAAAGAAAGATTTTTAGGTATTAAAATAAAAATAAAAAAGTGAATCCCTTGTGCAAACGGAATGACAAAAGCACCACCTGTAGATGTATATAATTATATTCCCAGTCTTATAACAGGCATTGAGAGAGAAAATAAATAAAATGTATAAAGGCTCTCAGCCAAAAATCTAATTTAAAGTAAGGAAATCGTAGTAAGACAATTAAAAATAATAGTAATTATAATAGCAGTCTAGTTGACACTGAGACAGCTTACAACCAATACCAAAAAACTATGTGTGACGCTCAAAACTTTAAAATTGAAGTGAGACCCCAAAAACCGTGTAGCTTCGGGAGACATTTACTGTTTACTGGGTCAATGCAAACGGATGCAGTAAACAAATAACCCAAAAATATTTTGAGTCACTGAGACACTGTGTAAACAAACTGAATAGGTGAGCGAGACAGCCTAGAAACTGTTAAGTAAAACCTTAATACAATTAAATTAAAGTGACTGAATGCTTGTAAGGCACGCACACTAGATGATCAAAACATTAGATCACGTCAAATAAGCCTGAATGGGTTCGCCAACTATACAAGACTAGCCTGTTATATCTAAACATAATTGCACCACAGGTGGGTTACTTACTATCCACAGTTTGCAAGCAACAGTTGCTGAACTGTGAGCATGTTCAAGACTTCTTGATGTGACGTTGAATGTGAGCCATAGCCTCATCCGGAGATTCAAATGTGTAGTCTTTACCCTCATGAGATCGCAGTCC
The DNA here is from genome assembly GCF_057628025.1 of Oncorhynchus mykiss. Lineage (NCBI taxonomy): Eukaryota > Metazoa > Chordata > Actinopteri > Salmoniformes > Salmonidae > Oncorhynchus > Oncorhynchus mykiss. The sequence goes on from NC_143023.1 coordinate 57,728,950, forward strand.
ATACTTCACACTTGGATGGTCCCGAAGTACTCGTTTGGCCTGTCCGAAAGCTGCGCGCTGCCTGGAAACAGTGGGGGAGTAGTTCTGGTAGATGGAGAAGCTCTTTCATTGAAAGCTCAGAGTGGTATTGCGGGCTCGTCGGAGGATCTCCATCTTCTCATGAAAAAAGTGCACTCGAAGAATTATGTCACGGGCCTCTCCCCATCCCGGGGCTTTGGGCCCGGGGACGCACACTTTACCCGGGGGTGCGGCTTGGCCTGGCTGTGCTGAAATGAACATTCTCGAGGCCATCAAACTACTACGCTCTGAGATAGTTGAAATGAAAACAGAGGTGCTGCAATCGTTGTAGTGTGTGACGCAGCTGTTGTTTTGAGTAATGTGATTGCTGGCACAGTCTCGTTGCGCAGGATGGTTAAATCTGCTTTTAAGGTATCAGAAACCTCCGGTATTCTGGCCTCAATCGTAGCAACCACCTCTGTTTTCATTTCAACTATCTCAGAGTGTAGTAGTTTGATGGCCTAGAGAATGTTCATTTCAGCACAGCCAGGCCAAGCCGCACCCCCGGGTAAAGTGTGCGTCCCCGGGCCCTCAGACTCAGAAGAGGGCGGTGATGAGAGCGGGTCTTGTAGGCCGGGTTTTCTCAAAGTCATGCTTTTTGCCTTATGTTTGGTCAACATGCTGACATTCGGAAGCAAAGTAGTCTTGATTTTTACGGAAAGGGATCACCAAATTAATATTTGAAAATAAATACGGTTCTGCTGCAAAATTCACATAAACCTTAAGAATACCACGGGAGCAAACGGAAAACACATCAGTCGCACATGGCGTCCCTCCTATCCCCCTGAAAAAATATATTTAATGAACTTTTTAGGGATAGACGTGCAGCACCCTGTGTCACTATCGCAGATTTTAGAGAAACAACAAATTTCTGTACATATAAGTGTCTTATATCGGTTGAAAGCTTCAATTCTTGTTAATATAACCAGACTGTCCAATTTACAGTAGCTATTACTGAGAAAAAAATGCCATGCTATTGTTTGAGGACAGCTCCTAACAGCAAAACACTTTTTTTTCACCGCGATAGGTTTGATAAATTCACCTCTGAAGGTGAAATGTGTACTTACATTCTGAAATCTTGTTCTGATTTATCATCCAAAGGGTCCCAGAGATAACATGAAGTGTCGTTTTGTTAGATAAAATCCTTTTTCATATCCCAAAAATGTCCATATAGCATGCACGGTCGATTTTGTATTTCCACTCGTTCAATTAGCAAAGAAAGGAATCTGTGAAAATCTAACCCTAAATATGGTTTCAACCAGTCAAATTACATTCAAATGTATTCCTCAGAGATCCTAGAACGTAACCAGACTTCACTATATCATTAGGAATGTAGTATTTCCTATAAGACACCAAATTTGGTCAGGGAGCGACTCCTTCATTAATACTGGAAAAGCTAAATCAAAGTCCAAGTATACAGATTTGATTATATTTTTTGCAGAATTCTTTTATGTAAATGCGTCCTTCACGATTTGCCCAAATGTACCTGGATGACTTCACACTAAATGTCATGTAGCTTGCACATACTTCAAGTTATCAGTCTGAAACTTTGCACATACACTGCTGGCCTCTTGCGGACACCATCGGAATTACAACCAGAGTGATGGCTAGATGTGGGACCTTTATGTTCCATTTCAAAGAAGGTGGTAGAAAATAAGTTGTTTTTTTCTTTATATTTTCTTCTACCAGATCTATTGTGTTATATTCTCCTACATTCAATGCACATTTCCACAAACTGCAAAGTGTTTCCTTTCAAATGATACCAAGAATATGCATATCCCCGCTTCAGGACCTGAGCTACAGGCAGTTAGATTAGGGTATGTCATTTTAGGTGAAAATTGAAAAAAGGAGGCTATCCCTAAGAAGTTTTAATGAAGGCACTGTATTTGGGTCCTAGTATGCCACAGTGTCCCAATGTGGAACCAAATAAAGTACTGAAATGTGTGTGTGTTTTTACATGGTTGGTATTATGGATTGTATTGTGTTTTGTGTTGGTAGATTGGTGACCAGATCGTGGAGGTGAACGGGGTGGAATTCACCAATCTGGACCACAAAGAGGTAGGACACATGAAATGCAGACAAAGGTTTGATACATCCAGAAAACTGTTTTGGTAAACAATGAATTTGCTTTGGAAAGTTTTGTTTTTATTGCTCAGTTAAGTTTAGTCTTTATTGCGTCTGCAGGCTGTAAGAGTTCTGAAGAGTAGCAGGAGTCTAACCATCACAGTTCTCACCGGCGCAGTAAGTACACCGCCAGGGCCTCCCCCACCCTCAAAACATTTTAGTGGCCCCCCGCTTGACATCGGAGAGAAAAAATGTAAGTACACTTCCTGCAATTCTGCAAGTTTTGCCATGGGGCTTAGAGAAAATGTTGCAGTTTTGAAGCAAGTTTTCTGCAATTATACACATTTTGCCATGGAGCGGAGAGAAGATTTAGCAATTTTAGAACTAATTGCATGCAACTCGACTCATTTTGCCATAGGGCAGAGATACAGTTTTGCACGTGTCCTGCGTGCTCAGTCTGTAATCTGATCGTGATTACTACAAGTTTTTATAGCTGGCTAGACTGATTTACCAATCTAAAAATGTTTTACTGACATAGGCTAAATTAGTGACTTTCAGGGACTGACATAACAAAAGAAAACCTGCTGATGCACAAACACATTTCGAAACTGCACCTTGTGTGTTCTACTACTCTAACTCTCAACACTAAATTGAGACTCCAACTAAATTTTGGGGGGTTCAGGGGACCCCTAGCGGCCGCGGGACCCTAAGAGGTTGCTTATGTCACTTATGCCTAGGGCCTTAACATTTCCCCAATTTATCTGCAGCCGAGTCTTACCTGATTTATTACTTTTACATGCTGACTAGACTCTGCCATCGCGAGCATGTTGATTTTGTCCGTTCATCCCAGACGCGATCAGGACACGCAGGTTGAAATATCAAAACAAACTATGAACCAACTATATTAATTTGGGGACCATTACCTAGCTTGCTGTTGCTAGATAATTTGTCCTGGGATATAAACATTGGGTTGTTATTTTACCTGAAATGCACAAGGTCCTTTTTTTTCTGGATCTTTGTAGAATTTTGACTCATTTTGAGTCACAAAATCATGTGTTCTCTAGTCCGACAATTATTCCATAGATAAAAGGGAAAACCTAGTTCATTTCCAGTGATCTCTCCTCCTTCGGTCTTGTTCTTCTTCTTCTGTGGACTTTATATGGAGGTTGGCAACCAACTTTAAGGTGCATTACCTCCACCAACTGGACTGGAGTGTGGCCCTCATTTTATCTTTTAATCACCCACGTGGGTATATGCTCCTAAAAGCCAGTGGAGATGGGAGGGGCGGGACTTGCAGCGCGTCAAGCATAAAAAATAGAACCAAGTTCTACTTTAGCACCTGGCTACGCAGATGCTCGTTGGCACCCTCGAGCAGTTTGGATTAAATTATTGAATAACATGTATGTGTACATTTATTTTGCAACGCGAGCGGTGTGTTCAGCATGTTAGTTCCTACTGGAGTCTCGCATACCCCTAGCAGTTTTGACAATTTTGGAAAATGTGAATAACTTCGATTTTTATCAATCTTTATCCAAGTTTACACTAGAGCCAAGTAAGCTTTATACCTGCACCACAGTTTACACAGGTAATGCAGAAGACAACAACATCTGCGTCAGTGGAGGCTGCTGCGGGGAGGACGGCTCATAATAATGGCTGGAACGGAGCAAATGGAATGGCATCAGACACGTGGAAACCGCGGGTTTGACGTATTTGATACCATTCCACTCATTTCGCTCCAGCCATTACCACGAGCCCCTCCTCCCCAATTAAGGTGCCACCAACCTCCTGTGATCTGCATTATATCCACCTACAGAGTAGGATAATGTGTATGTCTATCTTTAGAACATTTACCCAGACAAAGTCTGCTTCTGGAGGAGAACATGACTCGGAAAGTCATTCATGACTTTCGGAAAGTCATTTACCAAGGTGGTTGTCATCAGGCCTCAGTTACAGGGCTGTGTTCTTGCCACACGACGTCTCCTCTCATTTACTGCTAGCAGGGGAGGCTCCGTTCAATTGAGAATTGTTCCGGTGTATATGTTCTGTTGCTTTGTGTGCAAACAAGTGCGGAGTGCCTCTTATTGATTCGTCCATATACTTGAGCGAGTTAAAACCGGTGACATACAGTTAACTGCCAAAATAAAGGAAATGCTTGAGTTAAAGAGGGATACAAATTCTTGAAAGCAGGTGCTTCCACACAGGTCTGGTGGCTGAGTTAATTACACTCGTGGGAATGGGCCTATTTGGTTAGGGCTAAATTGAAATGTTTCTTACAGAGGAAATATGAAAAGTATACGCATAACCATGCTAGTGATTGAAAGGGAACAGTTTGGAGATTATGGGAACATAAGGATTTGTTCTTAACCTTTCTGATCTCCCCATCCCGGATCCGGGTTCGTGAATACAGACTCAAGCTCATTACCATAACGCAACGTTAACTATTCATGAAAATCGCAAATGAAATGAAATAAATATGCTAGCTCTCAAGCTTAGCCTTTTGTTAACAACACTGTCATCTCAGATTTTCAAAATATGCTTCTCAACCATTGCAAAACAATCATTTGTGTAACAGTATTGATGGCTAACGTAGCATTTAGCATTAGCATTCAGCTGGCAACATTTACACAAAAAAACAGAAAAGCATTCAAAAAAATCATTTACCTTTGAAGAACTTCAGATGTTTTCATTGAGGAGACTCTCAGATAGCAAATGTTCAGTTTTTCCTGAAAGATTATTTGTTTAGGACAAATCGCTCCGTTTTCTGCGTCACGTTTAGCTATGAAAAAACCCCTGTATCCAGGATTGTGTAAATCTATCAGCAAGCTCATTAGCATAACACAACGTTAACTATTTATGAAAATCGCAAATGAAATGAAATAAATATGCCATCTCTCAAGCTTAGCCTTTTGTAAACAACACTGTCATCTCAGATTTTCAAAATATGCTTCTCAACCATAGGAAAACAATCATTTGTGTAAAAGTAGCTAGCTAGAGTTAGCATTTCGCGTTAGCATTTAGCGTTAGCATTAGCGTTAGCATCCAGCACGCAACATTAACAAAAACATAAAAGCCTTCAAATAAAATCATTTACCTTTGAAGAACTTCTGATGTTTTCAATGAGGATACTCTCAGTTAGATAGCAGATGCTCAGTTTTTCCAAAAAGATTCCTTGTGTATTAGAAATAGCTCCGTTTTATACATCACATTTGGCTACCAAAAAAAATCCATAAATTCAGTCCTCAAAACGCAAACTTTTTTCCAAATTAACTCCATAATATCGACTGAAAACATGGCAAACGTTTTTTAGAATCAAGCCTCAAGGTGTTTTTCACATATCTCTTCATTGATACATCGTTCTTGGAAACATGCTTTCTCTCCTGAATCCCAGGAGAAAATGACCGCACCTGAAGATTACGCACAAATTTAGACAAAGGACACCGGGCGGACCTCTGGAAAATGTAGTCTCTTATGGCCAATCTTCCAATGATATGCCTACAAATACGTCACAATGCTGCTAAGACCTTGGGCGAACGACAGAAAGTGTAGGCTCATTCCTTGCGCAATCACAGCCATATAAGGAGAGAATGGAAAACAGAGCTTCAGAAATTCTGCTAATTCCTGGGTGATGCATCATCTTGGTTTCGCCTGTAGAATGAGTTCTGGGGCACTTACAGACAAAATCTTTGCAGATTCTGAAACTTCAGAGTGTTTTCTTTCCAAAACTGTCAAGAATATGCATAGTCGAGCATCTTTTCGTGACAAAATATCGCGCTTAAAACGGGAACGTTTTTTATCCAAAAATGAAATAGCGCCCCTAGAGCTCTAACTGGTTAAATAAGAATTTGTTCTTAACTGACTTGCCTAGTTAAATAAAGGTTAAAAAAAAATACAAATACAAATAAAAAATGGTTACCCCAAAGGTCTAATCACACAACAGTTTATTTATTTATTTTACTAGGCATGTCAGTTAAAAGCAAATGCTTATTTACAATGATAGCCTAGTCGGTTAACTGCCTTGTTCAGGGGCAGAACGACAGATTTTGACCTTGTCAGGTCCGGGATTTGATCTACCAACCTTTCAGTTACTGGCCCAACGCTCTAACCACTAGGCTACCTGACGCCTCAAATAAGACTGAATCTTGGTTTGTATAGAACACAGTCACGAGCGCATTCAGGTGCGTGTGCTGCAGCACATTTGTCTTTCTCTCAATCGACAAACATCGTCTCATTCTGTTCAGAACAACCCAGGGTGTGATGTCATGTCATCTTGTAACTAACTGTACATCTAACATAGTGATCATAAACGTTGACACTGTTTATGACATGAGTTTTAAGATATGGAAATGTGAGGTGCACATTTGGACTCACGGGCGTTTGACTTGTATGACATCAACGCTGTATTTGTTATAATCCTCAAACGTCTCATCTTTCAAAATACATCGAGTCCTCTTAATTCACAGACAAAAGGTGCCCAATCAGCGGGAGGGATGGGGGGGAGGGGCAACTTGTTGTCGCACGAGTTGCTCCAGTTCAGAACAGGCTGTCAGCCGTATCAAATGTTTGGGTGTCCAACCCCAGAGGCATACATTATATATACAACGTTTGGTAATCGATAGGAGGTTTTTAATTCTAAGGCACAGCAAATGTTTAAAAATTGAGATATTTGAACCCTCTGATGCCCCCCCCCCCCCCCCCCCCCCACAGGGCAGTGAGTTGTTTATGACAGACGAGGAGCGTCTGGCGGTGGAGGCTCGCAGGGAGCTGGACAGACGAGAGTTGATGCACCAGAAAAGGGTTGCCCTGGAGACTAACAAGATGGTCAAGGAGCAGCAGGAGAAAGAGAGGCAGTGAGTGGATATCAGTGGACTGATTGATTGGTTGATTGGTTTAGAGATTTAAAACCCAATTTAAACCACATCATTGGATGTATGGCATTTAAAATCATCAAGGGCAACTCAAAGAAGTGGTCAAACATATTTCCAATGTGGCTGGGGCTTTATCAGAATAGATAAGGCCCTTTGGAGGGAAAACTATTGTACTGAACTATTGTACGGAATAGGCAGCCCAAATAATGATGGGAAGGTTGGAGAGAAAAAGCATCAACACCAGCAATTGATGACTATAAATGATTATTTTATTCAGAGAGCTGAAGCTTTGGCAATTGGGAATTCATAAACTGATATATTTTTTTGCTAAAAGTTATTGTTGTCTGTGCATATGCTTTATGAACAGATTCCTCTCTTGACACACCCAGAGAGAGAGAGGGAGAGCACAGACAATACGTGAGGACTGAAACAAACTGTATGTTGGTTTTCACTTGATAACCCACGTTCAGTTTGCCAAAATAGTCAGGTGCTGACAGCCATAGAGCACAGAGACTTTTATCTCTTGGCTCTGTACACTAGAAAATAACAGGCGTTTCACTAGCAGTGATAGCAATCAGAGACAAGCAAAACAAAATATTCGTTTTTTTTTCCTGATTGACAAATGAGATATACCACTGAGTATGCCAGTGTATATCCTAATATTCAGAACAGCCTCAATTCGTCTGGGCATGGACACTACAAGGTGTCTGAAAGCTTTCCACGGGGATGCTGGCCGATGTTGACCCCGATGCTTCCCACAGTTGTGTCAAGTTGGCTGGATGTCGTTTGGGTGGCGGACAGTTCTTGATGCACACGGGAAACTGTGAAAAACCCAGCAGCGTTGCAAACCCCGTTCAAAGGCACTTCAATATTTTGTCTTGCCCTGTTGCCATCTGAACGGCGCGCACACACACAATCCATGTCTCAATTGTCTCAAGGCTTAAACATCATTCTTTAACCTGTCTCCGCCCCCTTCATCTACACTGATTGAAGTGGATTTAACAAGTTAAATCAATAAGGCATCGTTGCTCTAACCTGGATTCACCTGGTCAGTTTGTCATAGAAAGAGCAGGTGTTCTTAACGTTTTGTACTCTCAGTGTACAAACCTGTCATCAACATAGCTAACATAGTGAATCTATTATACTGACGCTATCTCCAGAAGAAGAGGCTGTAGTATATACAGTGTCTCAGTCCTATACAATTTCAGAATATGTTGTTATTTCCCATAAAATTGGATTTTAGTCATCCATACCGCACATATAAATACATATAAATGTTTCTTTGTGTTGCGAACAGGAGAAAGATGGAGATTTCTCAGAAGACTGCAGAGGAAGAGGAACGCTATCGGAAGGAGATGGAGAAGTGGGTTTTCACCCCGCTTTGCAAATTCATTGCTCTTTCTGTTATATATGTATTGTGTATGTTACGTACGTAATGTTACGCATATGGCTAATTATTTCCGCGGTCAAACAGGCAGATCAGTCAGGGACTGGGAGTATTGCATTAAGGGAACCCAGGATCTATCAAAACGTCACAGACCGTGTAGTTGAGCTCAGAGAGCTTCAGTTCTCTTGTGTGTTCACAACTATATCAGAGAATGTTTAGTTGGGATGACCCAGTGACCTCCTGACCTGTCTGTGTCTATGTGCGCCCGCTTGTGTGGATGCATGCGTTTGTGTGCGTGCCTGTGTGTGCGTAGGATCGAGGCTGCGGAGAGGAAGCACCACAGGGAGTGGGAGGAGGACTGGGCGCCTAGAGAGCAACCCAAAACCAAGAGTCCCTCCCCGGCCCCGCCTGAAATCAACACCGCACCCCCCAAGTCCAAGAACTCTGGTAAGAACAGTAGGTCAGGTGGTACTTCTGATAGTGTCTAATGAATCTGTAGAGCAGGGGTACTCAACTCTGACCCCAGAAGGTCCGGAGCCTGCTGGTTTTCTTTTCTACCTGATAATTAATTGCACACACCTGGTGTCACAGGTCTAAATAAAATCATATTTTATTAGTCACGTGCGCTGAATACAACAGGTGTAGTAGACCTTACAGTGAAATGCTTACTTAAAAAAAAAAAATACAAAGAAGAATAAGAAATAAAAGTAACAAGTAATTAAAGAGCAGCAGCAAAATAACAATAGCGAGACCAAATACAGGGGGGTACCAGTAAAGACCACTGTGCGGGGGGCACCGGTTAGTTGAGGTAATATGTACATGTAGGTAGAGTTATTAAAGGGACTATGCATAGATGATAATAACAGAGAGTAGGGGGGTAATGCAAATAGTCTCGTTAGCCATTTGATTAGCTGTTCAGGAGTCTCATGGCTTGGGGGTAGAAGCTGTTTAGAAGCCTCTTGGACTTACACTTGACGCTTCCTGACTACAGCAGCGCCCCTGACTCGAGGGGAACAATGACAAAATGCAGTGGAACTGTCTTCGAGGTCCAGAGTTGCGTTTGAGGGCTACAGATGAATGAATAGATCCAAGGAAGGCCGTGTAGATCAGCAGAAACTGTAAGGGCCTAGACTTACAGCTGTGTTTCACCTCTTTGCGTGCTGTCTGTCTCCTCTCTTCCTCCACTGTGTGCCGTGCCTCTCTGACTTCCTCCACTGCCAGACATTGGAGCAAGCTCTTTTCAGGCTGACGACGACGATGAAGAGCAGCAGGAGGAGGAGGAGAAGGAAGAGGGGAGTGAAGTGAGTGACGGGTCTCACAGTGTACCCACAGATCGCAGCGTCAGAGACGCACTACAATACCACGCGCTACATGCTCGATTTCCTTTGACAATCAAAACCCACTGACAGGCTCCCACACCTTAGTAGGGATAGCCTGGATGCTAGGCTGTTTCTGCTTTAGCTAGCTGTTCATGTATTTCAGAAACTGCCTAGCGTTCCTCTTAACACGGTGCCATCTTTCTCAATACAACCCCTTGAGCTGTCTTTCTCCTTTCATTTCTGTCGCGTGCAGGTGGATTCAGTTGCCAAACTGTCGCATGCTTTTTCTCCATAGTTGCTGAAAGTTCTGCTCTGAGTCCTCCTTAGCCTGAGTGTCAGTATGTTCCTGCTCTCTACGTGGAATTGTCATGCAATGCAGGTTTGGCTTGACAATGACAGTGGAGTAGGCGAAAGCACAAACAAATCTGGGACCAGGCTAATTCCTGCCTCGGCATCCGAGTGACTCTGTTTGGCATTGTTTTTTCTCTCTCTATAGCTTTCGGATGGTTTTATCGCTACGAAGGGAAGCTGCCCACGCTCCGCAAGGTATTCTGTACGGTCGCGGTTTGGTGTGCTGTGAGATGTGTTCTGTCAAAGCTAACGGACATATTTAACTTTGAGCAAAAATAACATCACTCGTTTACTGGTTCTGTCACCACAGTGCCGTGGCGGTTCTATAATATATTATTGTTGAACCTTACTGTGCAGGTTCTAGTCTTGGTCCTTGTACGGTTTGGACGGTTTGGGGTGGAATGGGTTCTGGTTTCTCCCTGGTTTCTGTAATGATGAATATGAATGATATCTCAGAAAGGAGAGAAGAAGAGGAAGAAGAAGAAGGTGTCCAACACAGACACCCTGCAGGAACAGAGGAAAAACAAGAAGGAGATGGAGTTTGAGCTCAAGCTGGCTGCAGAGAAGGAGGAGATGTATGAACGAGAGAAGCAGCTGAAGATCAGTAGACTGGTGCAGGAGGTAGGAATTGTGATTGGTAGACTGGCGCAGGAGGTAGGAGTAATGATCGGTAGACTGGCGCAGGATGTAGGAGTAATGATCAGTAGACTGGCGCAGGAGGTAGGAGTAATGATCAGTAGACTGGCGCGGGAGGTAGGAGTAATGATCAGTAGACTGGCGCGGGAGGTAGGAGTAATGATCGGTAGACTGGAGCAGGATGTAGGAGTAATGATCAGTAGACTGGCACGGGAGGTAGGAGTAATGATCAGTAGACTGGCGCGGGAGGTAGGAGTAATGATCAGTAGACTGGCGCGGGAGGTAGGAGTAACGATCAGTAGACTGACGCAGGAGGTAGGATTAATGATCAGTAGACTGACGCGGGAGGTAGGAGTAATGATCAGTAGACTGGCGTAGGAGGTAGGATTAATGATCAGTAGACTGGCGCAGGAGGTAGGAGTAATGATCAGTAGACTGACGCAGGAGGTAGGAGTAAGAATCAGTAGACTGGCGCAGGAGGTAGGAGTTCTGTGGAACGTGATTCTGAATGAGTGAGGAAATAACATAAAATGAGAATAGAGTGACTTTCATCTTCTGAGTTGACTTCCCATCAGCACCTTGCCAATAGGGTGGGTCTTCTTTATTCATTTATACTTTGGTGTATGACTAAGCCCTAACCCAGCCTTGAGTTATACAGTATGTTGTTCTATACAAGAGTCAGGGACCCAGCCTTGAGTTATACAGTATGTTGTTCTATACGGGAGTCAGGGACCCAGGCTTGAGTATTGCGTTGCGCTGTGCCGTGCCCCAGGTGTCAGAGACAGAGCGGGAGGATCTGGAGGAGTCAGAGAAGGTGCAGCACTGGGTGGAACGTCTCTGTCAGACACGCCTGGAACAGATTTCCTGTGTGGAGAACGAGTCCCCAGAGGTACATCTAGAACCCCTTCTCTTATCTGTGTATCAACTAGGAACACCGATGGTCCTATCACATCTGATACCTTTGTGTAGTAACTTTTCGTTTTTTCCCTTCTGTTGCTAATTAATATATTTTTCGTAGGCCACAATGCTCTGTGACTGTGTGTACCATGATAGCTCTGTGGTTGTGAGTGTCTGAGAGGCTGGGCTTGTCCTTCAGATGTCCCCTCCTCGGTCTCCTGCCTCTGGGCCCATGGTGAGGCGTTTCCCCGGGGGTCTGCAGCTGGCCACCACTGACCTTGATGATTTGAACTTGGATGAGGTGGACCAGAGCCTGAGGGGGCCCCTGAAGAGACTGGCCCCCACCCAGCCTTCTTCCTCCCAGCCCCCGCCCCCCCTACCTCTCCCTCCACCCTCTCCCAGACTCAACCCCACCATCCCCAACTTCTCTCCTGCCTCACCACGACCATCGCCCCAACGCCTCCCCCCTTCTCCCCCCTCCACCCGCAAGCCCCCTCCCTCTGCTTCCACTGCGGCCTCCAGAGGACGCCAGCCCCCTCCTCCTCCTCCTCCTCCGCCACCCCCACCTCCACCTCCACCCCCACCTCCCCCTCCACCTCCTTTTTCTAAGTACCCTCCTACCTCCATCTCCTCTCACTACCCTCCTACCACAATCTCCCACTTTCCTCCCTCCTCCTCACACTATCCCCCTACCTTCCAGTCCTACAGGCCCCCGTCCTCTCCCCGTCCCTCCCCTCAGCCTCCCCCTCCTCCTTCCCCACCCTCTCCGCCCCCACCCTCCCAGCACCCTGAGGAGCAGCTGGGGGGAGGGTCCCATGGAGGGTACCACCACCACCCCACCAGTCCCCCAGAGACAAGGAGCGAGTGGGAAGGGGGCGGGTACATGCCGAGGGGCGGTTACTACTCGTCCAACGCCAGTGAAATGTCCTACCCCTCCAGCCCTAAGGTAGCCTCCCTGGTGTGACTATGGCTTGGTTTGAAAACAACCCCTAGCCTGTTTCCCTTGCCCTTCCCCCAAAAACGTTTTAAGCAGAGCTGATAGGAGCGGACAGGTGTGAGCAACTACTGTGATGGCACCCACTAAACCACCCAATTGGTTGAGGGAAGAGATGCTGTCACATTCCTGCTAACATCTTGTTCCTTCAGATCTCAGAACATCAAGGGGGCAGGGGAATGTTTAAGGACGGTACTCTGCATGATCTGTGCCGGGAAGATGCATGGTTATTTCATTCATGAAAGGGAGAGGAAACACATCACTGAGTCGCACTGACTGAATGTTGTGAAGAACAATGTCAACTTCCTCTCCGATGAAGTGCAACCATGGAGGCAGTTGTTGGTTTTTATTCGGTCTGTTTGCGGTGGCTCTGATTTTGTATTGTGTTATCGTATTTGACAGCAGTGGGTGTAGAATTGCATGGCGTGACGTGGTGGGTAAGATCGTGTGTAGACGAGAGAAGTTGTGAGTCACGACTGAATAGCTCCTCTTCAAGTGCATGATATCTCCTTTCCTACATGTGTGTTCCATTTGAAACCACCACTGTGTGTGTGTGTGTGTGTGTGTGTGTGTGTGACATTACAATTCCAGTAGTGTTCTATAATGGTCATTCAGGGATAAGTACATGATAATACTGTGTTTTCCTGGTTCAGGTGATGAGAAACACTTCCCATATTAGTGGCATCTCCAATGTAAGCAATTCCCTGGTAAGTCTGCTCCCTCCCGTCATTCGATCTTTGAGAGAGTGGTCAGTGGAGCCTGCCTATATCGCTCCTGTAGTGGAGGAAGTTCTTCTGTGATGTCAGCAAATGTTTAGACAAGCTGGAGAGCTGTTGACTTTAGAGTTCTTCATAGTTCTGGAACATTCCCAGGGCTCTGATCTTACGGGGTTAAACATATACCACATATACAAAAGTTTGGAGTCACTTAGAAAAAAAAGTCAATTCAAATAACATCAAATTGATCAGAAATACAGTGTAGTCATTGTTAATGTTGAAGAGGCGACTCCAGGATGCTGGCCTTCTAGGCAGAGTTGCAAAGAAAAAGCCATATCTCAGACTGGCCAATAAAAATAAAAGATTAAGATGGGCAAAAGAACACAGACACTGGACAGAGGAACTCTACCTAGAAGGCCAGCATCCCAGAGTCGCCTCTTCACTGTTGACGTTGAGACTGGTGTTTTGCGGGTACTATTTAATGAAGCTGCCAGTTGAGGAATTGTGAGGCGTCTGTTTCTCAAACTAGACACTCTAATGTACTTGTCCTCTTACTCAGTTGTTCCCCCCGGGGCCTCCCACTCCTCTTTCTATTCTGGTTATAGCCAGTTTACACTGTTCTGTGAAGGGAGTAGTACACAGCGTTTTACCAGAGCTTCAGTTTCTTGGCAATTTCTCACATGGAATAGCCTTCATTTCTCAGAACAAGAATAGGCTGATGAGTTTCAGAAGAATGTGCCTGGCCATTTTGAGCCTGTAATCGAACCCACAAATGCTGATGTACCAGATACTCAACTAGTCTAAAGAAGGCCAGTTTTATTGCTTCTTTAATCAGCACAACAGTTTTCAGCTGTACTAACATAATTGCAAAAGGGTTTTCTAAAGATCAATTAGCCCTTAAAATGATAAACTTGGATTAGCTAACACAACGTGCCATTGGAACACAGGAGTGATGGTTGCTGGTAATGGGCCTCTGTACACATATGTAGATATTCCTAAAACAATCTGCAGTTTCCAGCTACAAGAGTCATTTACAGCATTAACAATGTCTTCACTGTATTTCCAATCAATTTTATTTTATTTTAATGGACAAATTTTTTTGCTTTTCTTTCAAAAACAAGGACATTTCTAAGTGACCCCAAACTTTTGAACGGTAGTGTATATAGGGTTAAATCACAGGGTTAAAGCTCTGATGTCACTGGTTTTATAATGAGCGGTTTGCTCTGGGTTTTAGCAGTAGAATCCCTATGTTTTCTTATCAATAATGTCCATGGCGCTCTGCTCACTGAAGCCCGCTGTAACCCCATTGTTTGCTGTCCTTTCTGCCACTGCTCGGATGTTCCTAATAGCAAATCGCTCCTAGCCCGCCCAACCAGAGGCGTCAGATGGCCCCTGTCATGTCTAAACCAGTCATGCTGTCCCAGAATCAGTCCCATCGACCTACCCTACACGCTGAGGGCCTGGTAAGAAACACAGACTCAGCACTGTCCGCCTACTCCTCCTCTCTCCCTCTCCCTCTCCCTAAACACCCTCAACCCCTCTCCGCATGCTTGCTGTGTTCTCCTGTCACTCTCCCTAGCCGGGGTGCTACGTTTGTTCACGCTGTTTCTCTGCTGCACCAGACAAGGCTGGTTAGTGTACCGATGCTAACTTCCTTATCAGGAGGCGACCCTGTCATTACTCTGCTCCCAACTGGTCATTTACCATGTGTCATCACCATCCAGAAAAACCAAGAGAGGATCAGGCCTGGCTTTTATATATCGTCCAATTGTGTTGTCAAAGATGAATCCATAAACTGAGAGAGCGTGATAGTCTTTTGCAGTTTAGCTGCAGAACTTCTTAGTAACGGAGTGAAATGATACAGCATCAGAACATGACTCGCCTTCCAATAGTGAGAGGAGTGAGAGTGTATTGTTTCTTTGCCTGTCTGAAATTCGGAATACATTGATGTTCCCGATAGGTTGTCTATAGGTTGTCTGAGTCTTTGCGATGCTATTCATCTGAAAGGGGACAGGTCCACGGGGGTGAATGGTAGGAGAGCGATTGCTGAAAGACCAGTGGGACGGAATCGAAGCAGCAGCGGCTTAGATCACCAGACCAACCCAAGCCGTTATCCAGAATGCCTTATGAGTCAGAGTCACAGAAACGGAGGAGAAGCTCTGCTGCAGTTTGATAGATGCTGAGACCCTCTCAAGCCCCACTGTCCGTCTGTAAGACTGACGCTCTATCTGCTGCTATTTAGACCACACAGGATGCCCATCTCAGCCCGTCTCTCCCTCCTGTCATAAGTGCCTGTTGATTAAATGGATGGCCACCACCCGTGGATATAGCCTACAGTACAGTTTAGGTGCAGTCCGTTTCAGGCTCTGGCGTTTGGTGACTGCTGTGTTAGCACTCAAAAGATGTCGCATAAAGTTGACTTTTCCGTTTTTTCAATTGTTTTATTATTTTCACTGCGTCAAACGTTTTGGCTTTGCAGCCTTCTTCAAGTCTGTAGGTAATATTTTTCGTTCAAAACAGAATTTATAGGCCACAGGTGAGCAATTTAAACCCTGTCCTTATCAAGAACACTGTCCATTTCATATTTTGCATATCATTTATGAGTTAGGCTCACATATTTATGAACGACCTAGCCTGATGCCCTTTGTGGTAAGCTATCTCGTACATGTATATAGTGTATCCAAATGAGCAGATGGTTCACGTCTCATAACCCCAATTGCTCTTTGTGCCCGCTCCCGTACCCTATAATTCTGTATTTCTTTGCATTTGTTTGCGTGTAGACCAGAGAATCTGATTGGCAGATGAGTGGCAACCCCGATTAGAAGCACCTGTTGCTCGTCAGTTGCTCACCTGTGTTCCCTGTAAATGCTGATCATTAAAAGCTGAAACGTCTGTGTACGCTACTGCTGATGCAAATAAAATAATAAACCAAATCGAAAAATGATATCAGCCTTACACAACATCTTTTTGAGTGCAGACCCATCACATCTTTTTGCTTATATGAGTTTACAGGTTTTACGCACCAACCAAAGTTCTGGGAGAGCACGATGGTCCCCTTTTGATTGGCGGCTGTGTTAGCTCTAGAAGATCCAAAGCATTTAGCTACAGTCTAGTTAGGATTCAGATTAGATAGTGTGGTACCAACATGGACGATTATTTCTCTACCACTTGTAACGTGAAGTTGATCCCAGGTGAAGGTTTTGCTGATGTTGACAGAGAGACAGACTTTAAAAAAAAATGTTTTTAAGTTCACCTTTATTTAACTAGGCAAGTCAGTTAAGAACAAATTCTTATTTACAATGACGGCCTACTCCGGCCAAACCCAGACAATGCTGGGCCGATTGTGATAGTTGACCATCTAGTATTTATAATCAACCTGTCGTGACTTTATTTTCATTAAGCTGATGACTGTTATTTATTTAATCCACTAACTATGTTTAATTGTTAAATTGTTAAAACTAAATTGATCATGTAACAACTAACTCATTAGGAATTTGGGGCACCACGGAAGAGGTTGTTTAAAGAGTTACCATCTCCCGAATTAAACTCTATAAGATATATCTATTACATCGATAAACAGTCATCTTATTAATCATTACCTCTTATCATTATGAACAGTCGTAACCTCATGCATCTACAAAAACACCAGCCTTACTCATGATTCAGTACTACACAAATTGGTTGAATAATTTATTTACAAGTTAACTAAATAATAACAGGATAACATACACACTTAATACATGAGACAAAGGTCCCTGGCGGACTTCTACAATATGGTGGCTTTTTACAAAACGACATGGAGAGAGAGAGAAAGAGAAAAAGACACTTATCGTCGATACATTTCAGAACTATTCTCACATTAATCATATAGTTTGCACACAAACCACTGCCCGTTTGGAATAAGAGATCATGAATGTATTTACATGTGAGTGCCTTTGTTCGGTCGGGACCAACCCTCCTTAGGAAGGTTGTTGGCCTTTCAGTGGCAAGCTGTATGGCTCTGATTGTCTGAAAGGGGTCTCCACTTTCCCGTCTTCTACTATTGTTCACTCTGGAAGATAGCTAGCCAGCCGTGTCGACGGTTCCCATTGGTGATGAGCGTAGTAGGATAGTGTCACTTAGATTCGCTTTTCTAGATATTTGACTCAAGACAGCTAATCAACTGTCTCAGTGATTGTCTGGGAGGTGAGCTTCTCGCCTACACCTCGTGTTGATTATTCACCATTTGGACCACGATGGACATAAGCTGCAGCTCGCCGTCTCACTTGTCTAAAGGAAGGTGAGTTTATTTCTTCACCTCGTGTTGAGGTTCAAAGTTACAACCTTTTCATACATGTAGCTACCGCCTCACGTTTCCTGGTCTGATGTTAATCTCTGTTGGCAAGCCTTTTATGTCCTCTGGCCGAAGTGGACGGTTCCGTCCGTCTGACACTCTCTCTGACCTTATCGGGGCGTGGCTACCTACTTATGCACAGTTTATAGGAGATAGATTCTCTTATACCTCCTAAAATCACTTTCATATCTTAACAACAATACTTTCTTAATATGTCATATTATATGCACAATGTATTGGATGGAAACTTGACAGATAAAGGGGATATACTTTCCAAGTTACAGTATTACGTCCGTACAGTTTTTAATTACATTTTATTTGTCACATGGTTAGCAGATGATAATGTGAGTGTAGTGAAATGCTTGTGCTTCTAGTACAGACAGTGCAGTAATATCTAACATTTCCCCAACAACTACCTAATACACACAAATCTAAAGGGGTGAATGAGAATATGTACATGTAAGTATATGGATGAGCGATTGCTGAGCAGCATAAGCAAGGTGCAGTAGATGGTATAAAATACAGTATATACATGTGATAGGAGTAATGTAAGATATGTAAACATTATTAAAGTGGCATTATTTAGAGTGAATTGTATAAAGTGACTAAAGATTAATTTATTAAAGTGGCCAGTGATTGGGTCTCAATGTAGTCAGCAGCCTCTCTGAGTTAGTGATTGCTCTTTAGCAGTCTGATGGCCTTGAGATAGAAGCTGTTTTTCAGTTTCTCAGTCCCAGCTTTGATGCATCTGTACTGACCTCGCCTTTTGGATGATAGTGGTGTGAACAGGCTGTGGCTCGGGTGGTTGATGTCCTTGATGATCTTTTTGGCCTTCCTGTGACATCGGGTGCTGTTGGTGTCATGGAGGGCAGGTAGGTTGCCCCCGGTGATGCGTTGTGCAGACTGCACCACCCTCTGGAGAGCCTTGCGGTTGAGGGTGATGAAGTTGCCGTACCAGGCTGTAGTTTTCTTTAGCTCCCCACTGACCATTCCCCATATTCTTATGTTAGAATTATTGTTCCAGTATTCACTTTTGATGTGCTAGAGTTTTGGCCGGAAAACTTCTGTGAAACAAAGAACATTCCTTGGGTTAAATACTGGAGTGGGAGAGAAAGTCTCCTTCTCCTGTAATTTATGACAGGGTGTGAACTGTCAACCCCCCAGGAGCCCCCCCCCCCCCCCTGCCCGTGGGAGAGAGAGGGCCTTGTTATTGTCATCCATTGCCAAGCTGATCTGACCCGTTCAGATCCTCACAGGACAGTCATGACACACCCTAAGGCACAGAGGGAGGGAAGGAGCTTGGGGGGAGGGGGGGTGTCGTAGTGTCAATCTCTAATGACTACTGTCTGGTTCCTGTGTTACAGCCCCCGGAGATGCTGAAACGGATGGTGACGTATAACAACTCCTTTAGGTCCAACAACAAGAGACAAGTAATCCATACCCATCACCACCTTCTACCCTGACTGTGCTCTCCTCTGCTCTGAGTGGTTCTCAGTAGTTTAGTGGCTGTTTTCCCTTGTTCTTTCTCATCTAAATCAATCCACCTTTCTTCCTCAGAGTGACGTGTGGAGTGACTGCCTCCTTTATTTCCCTGGTTCCCAACCTGTCCTATCTGTTGGATGCAGTAGTCCCTTGTACACATTCGATAGCTCAACTAAATTGACTGTGGAAGTTAAGTATTATGTACATGCATTGGGCCTTCTTTTGTCTCAAGGTAGATATGCAGAGAGTGTGGATGCTGAGTAGTGTAGATATGTGGTTGTACGTCTTCTTTTTAGTGTTCAGGTTGCCCTGAACTGAACTGAACTGACAGTCCATTGTCCCGCTGTAAATGGCATATTAGTGTTCGATACAAACTGAGACCACAACCAACTTCCTGTGCAATGGGAAGAAGGGCCTCCATGTTTTTACTCGACCCTACAGATCATGCTTATTGTCATTAAAAACCTTGAGTTGACATTCCTTGCCTTAAAATAAACTCTGTGGCACCCTGCTATTGCACATATTCTGCACTATAGCTGGTGGAAAGTAGTGCACTATATCGGGAATATGATGCAAACTTTTGTACCGCAGAGAGCATCAATGTCATTGCAATAAATTGGCTTCTCATTCAGCCAGATTTAATTAACGTTCATTCTGACTCCCTCAGACTGATGTCTCCAGTCATGAAGGACGCTTTACAATTAAATTGGCATTTGTTTCAAACTGGGAGACGTCTGCTTTTTGAAATGGAAAATTGCAATGATTGAGACATGATACGTGTTCTCTTTCTCCTGAATTGAGATTGAGGAGCTGTGGCCCTCAGATTTTGAAGGCCCCAAATGACGGTGTTTTTGTGCGTGTATATCAATGAGGCCTGTCCTAGAGGAGAAGGAAGAGCCTTTAGATGTCACACAGAGATGCATTGAATATTTTTATTTAACCTTTCTTTAACTAGGCAAGTCATTTAAGGACAAATTCTTTTTTACAACGACAGCCTAGGAACAGTGGGTTAACTGCCTTGTTCAGTGGTGGAACAACTTATTTTTACCTTGTCAGCTCAGGGATTCGATCTAGAAACCTTTCAGTTATTGGCCCAATGCTCTAACCACTAGACTACCTGCCACCCCAATGCCTGTTCTGTTTTTCCTTCAGAATTGGCATCTCCTTTTACAATGTTTTGAAGTGAAAATAAGAAATGCTGTCGCTATCTCGCCTTACAAGACAAGGTTCTTGAACAGTAGAGCAAACAGAAAAACTGATATTTGGAAAGTCTTGGTAGGACAATGGAAGTTTACTTCAAAAACATCTATATTTTATAGTAGGAACCAATGTGTTGAAACACTGAAATGTGTTGGTTTTAACAATAACATCTAGATTTTATAGTAGGAACCAATGTGTTGAAACACTGAAATGTGTTGGTTTTAACAATAACATCTAGATTTTTTGAAGCAACATTTTTATTTCATGAGTTGCTAAATACACTGAGTGTACAAACATTAGGAACACCTGCTCTTTCCATGACACACTGACCAGGTGAATCCAGGTGAATAGCTATGATCACTTACTGATGTCACTTGTTAAACCCACTTCAATAAGTGTAGATGAAGGGGAGTAGACAGGTTAAATAATTATTTTTAGCCATGAGACAATTGGGACATGGATTGCGTGTGTGCCATTCAGAGGGTGAATGGGCAAGACAAAATATTTCAGTGCCTTTGAATGGAGTATGGTAGTATGCAGTGTTGGGTACGTTACTTTCAAAATGTAATCCGTTACAGTTACTAGTTACCTGTCCAAAATTGTAATCCGTAACATAACCTTTGGATTACCCAAACACAGTAACGTAATCTAATCACATCGTTACTTTTAGATTACTTTCTCCTTAAGAGGCATTAGAAGAAGAGAATGTATATTACCAATTGAACAACATCTATTGCAGGATAAATCAATGTTAAAGTTTACATAGCTGGCCATATATAGATGTTAAATTTTACTTTATGGGTTGGTTAAATGTAGGCTTCTTCTAACCCATCGCTTTCTACTGCATATAATAATAATACAATTAAATTATATCTTTACATTAAAAAACAGTCATTCCAATAAATGTTATAACCTTTGATCTTCAGGAATAGGATTTGGAAATTTGGAAGTATAGATTAGCCAAATTGTTTTACCTGAGCACTAAGGACTTATTAGCCAGCCCCACTCGGTTGTTTATGATTTTGTTGTCATGGAGGACTGATTGAGCTTATTGATTTGAGTTAAAAAATAAATGCTGCTTTGATCACTACTGAAAAGTGCTAATTACATGTGAAAAATGAATGGCATTTGCTGCCTTTGCTATACTGTAGGACTATTGTTTACCTTTTTGTTGGTGACACTTTGATATCTTGATAATATGCAGCTGTTTAAAGGGCAAATCCACAGATGAAACTAAAAAACCGTCGCCCCACCTCTGTTTTTGCAAAAAGCTGAGGGATGGGCCTGGATGCAAGGACTGACTATCCATGATATCAAAATGATTGTTTTAACCATGTTATGAGGCCATACAGTGTTTGTTTACATTTACAATGCTTACAAATATTTAGAGAAAACCTGCTTATATTTTGGGTTCTCATGGAGTGTAACACTTGAACTAAGCTTATGAGGCATTTATAAGTTATATTATTCAAGAATCAAAGGATATACAGTTGAAGTCGGAAGTTTATATACACCTTAGCCAAATACATTTAAACTCAGTTTTTCACAATTCCTGACATTAAATCCTGGTAAAAAATTCCCTGTCTTAGGTCAGGATCACCACTTTATTTTAAGAATGTGAAATGTTAGAATAATAGTAGAGAGAATTATTTATTCCAGCTTTTATTTATTTCATCACATTCCCAGTGGGTCAGAAGTTTACATACACTCAATTAGTATTTGGTAGCATTGCCTTTAAATTGTTTAACCTGGGTCAAATGTTTTGGGTAGCCTTCCACAAGCTTCCCACAATAAGTTGTGTGAATTCTGGCCCATTCCTCCTGGCAGAGCTGGTGTAAATGAGACAGGTTTGTAGGCCTTCTTGCTCGCGCACGCTTTTTCAGTTCTGCCCACAAATTGTCTATAGGATTGAGGTCAGGGCTTTGTGATGGCCACTCCAATACCTTGACTTTGTTGTCCTTAAGCCATTTTGCCACAGCTTTGGAAGTATAATTGGAGTCATTGTCCATTTGGAAGACCCATTTGCGATCAAGCTTTAACTTCCTGACTGATGTCTTGAGATGTTGCATCAACATATCCACATTATCTTCCCTCCTCATGATGCCATCTATTTTGTGAAGTGTACCAGTCCCTCCTGCAGCAAAAGCACCCCCATAACATGATGCTGCCACCCCCGTGCTTCACGGTTGGGATGGTGTTCTTCGGCTTACAAGCATCCTCCTTTTTCCTCCAAACATAACGATGGCCGTTATGGCCAAACAGTTCTATTTTTGTTTCATCAGACCAGAGGACATTTCTTCAAAAAGTACGATCTTTGTCCCCATGTGCAGTTGCAAACCGGAGTCTGGCTTTTTTATGGCAGTTTTGGAGCAGTGGCTTCTTCCTTGCTGAGTGGCCTTTCAGATTATGTCAATATATACTGTGGATATAGATACTTTTGTACCTGTTTCCTCTAGAGGTCGACCGATTATGATTTTTCAACGCCGATACCAATACCGATTATTGGAAGACCAAAAAAAAAAACGATGCCGATTAATCGGTCGATTTAAAAAAAAAAAACATTTATTTGTAATAATGACAATTACAACAATACTGAATGAACACTTATTTTAACTTAATATAATACATCAATAAAATCAATTTAGCCTCAAATAAATAATGAAACATGTTCAATTTTGTTTAAATAATGCAAAAACAAAGTGTTGGAGAAGAAAGTAAAAATGCAATATGTGCCATGTAAGAAAGCTAACGTTTAAGTTCCTTGCTCAGAACATGAGAACATATGAAAGCTGATGGTTCCTTTTAACATGAGTCTTCAATATTCCCAGGTAAGAAGTTTTAGGTTGTAGTTATTATAGGATTTATAGGACTATTTCTCTCTATACCATTTGTATTTCATATACCTTTGACTATTGGATGTTCTTATAGGCACTTTAGTATTGCCAGTGTAACAGTATAGCTTCCGTCCCTCACCTCGCCCCTACCTGAGCTCGAACCAGGAACACATCGACAACAGCCACCCTCAAAACAGCGTTACCCATGCAGAGCAAGGGGAATAACTACTCCAAGTCTCAGAGCGAGTGACGATTGAAACGCTATTAGAGCACACCCCGCTAACTAGCTAGCCATTTCACATTGGTTACACCAGCCTAATCTCGGGAGTTGATGGGCTTGAAGTCATAACAGTGCAATGCTTGAAGCACAGCAAAGGGCTGCTGGCAAAATGCACAAAAGTGCTGTTTGAATGAATGCTGCCTGCTGGTGCCCACCATCGCTCAGTCAGACTGCTCTATCAAATCATAGACTTAATTATAACATAATAACATACAGAAATACGAGCCTTAGGTCATTAATATGGTCGAATCCGGAAACTATCATCTCGAAAACAAGACGTTTATTCTTTCAGTGAAATACGGAACCGTTCCGTATTTTATCTAACGGGTGGCATCCATAAGTCTAAATATTCCTGTTACATTGCACAACCTTCAATGTTATGTCATAATTACGTAAAATTCTGGCAAATTAGGCGGCCCAAACTTTTGCATATGCACTGACTCTACGTGCAATGAACGCAAGAGAAGTGACACAATTTCACCTGGTTAATATTGCCTGCTAACCTGGATTTATTTTAGCTAAATATGCAGGTTTAAAAATATATACTTCTGTCTATTCATTTTAAGAAAGGCATTGATGTTTATGGTTAGGTACACATTGGAGCAAGGACAGTCCTTTTTCGCGAATACGCACCGCATCGCTTATATGCAACGCAGGACACGCTAGATAAACTAGTAATATCATCAACCATGTGTAGTTAACTAGTGATTATGATTGATTGACTGTTTTTTATAAGATAAGTTTAATGCTAGCTAGCAACTTACCTTGCCTTTCTGCATTCGTGTAACAGGCAGACTCCTCGTGGAGTGCAATGAGAAGCAGGTGGTTGGACTAGTTAACTGTAAGGTTGAAAGATTGAATCCCCGAGCTGACAAGGTAAAAATCTGTCGTTCTGCCAATGAACAAGGTACTTTACCCACCGTTCCTAGGCCGTCATTGAAAATAAGAATGTGTTCTTAACTGACTTGCCTAGTTAACTTCTTATGGCTGCAATCCCGGTAACGGGAGCGATATGACAACAGCCAGTGAACGTGCAGGGCGCTATTTTCAAAACATCAAAAATTTCATAATTAAAATTCCTCAAACATACATGAATCGCATACCATTTTAAAGCTCTTCTTGTTGTTAATCCCACCACAGTGTCTGATTTCAAATATGCTTTACAGCAAAAGCACCACAAACGATTATGTTAGGTCACCACATATAGCCACAGAAAAACATAGCCATTTCTTTCCAGCCAAAGAGAGGAGTTTCAAAAAGCACAAATAGAGATTAAATTAATCACTAACCTTTTGATGATCTTCATCAGATGACACTAATAGGACTTCATGTTACACAATACATGTATGTTTTGTTTGATAAGGTTCATATTTATCAAAATATGAGTTTACATTGGTGCGTTACATTCACTAGTTCCAAAAACATCCAATGATTTTGCATAGCCACATCATTCAACAGAAATACTCATCATAAATGTAGATGATAATGCAAGTTATACACATGGAATTATGGATATAGCTCTCCTTAATGCAACCGCTGTGTCTGATTTTTTTTTTTAAATGTACGGAATAAGCCAGTCATGCAATAATCTGAGACGGCGCTCAGAAAAATTTGTCACAATTAGCCAGCATGTTGACGTCAACATAAACAAGAAATTACATGATAAATATTCCCTTACCTTTGATGATCTACATCAGAAAGCACTCCAGGAATCCCAGGTCCACAATAAATGTTTGTTTTGTTCGATAATGTCCGTTATTTATGTCCAAATACCTTATTTTGTTAGCGCATTTGGTATACATATCCAAATGCTCATTCTGGTCAGCGTTACATCGGACAAAAACTTCAAAAAGTTATATTACAGGTCGAAGAAAAATTTCAAACTAAGTGCAGAATCAATCATTAGGATGTTTTTAACATATAGCTTCAATAAAGTTCCAACCGGAGTATTCCTTCTTGTATTCATGAGCAATGGAACGCAAGTGGGTACCATGAGGAATAAGCGTGATCAGAAAATGGCTGACTGCCAGACACCTGAAAGATTCTGCTATTATTCACTCCCACAACACCATAGAAGTCTCATTAAAATTTCTATTGATGGTTGACATCTAGTGGAACCCCAAGGCAGTGCAACATCATTAATATCGCAAGTGGATTTCATTGGGGACACTGGTGAATACATACAAAGCTGAGATTTTTTCACTTCCTGTTTTGATTTCTCCTCAGGATTTTGCTTGCCAAATGAGTTCTGTTATACTCACAGACATCATTCAAACAGTTTTAGAAACTTTATAGTGTTTTATATCCAATACTAATAATAATAATATGCATATATTAGCAACTGAGACTGAGGAGCAGGCCGTTTACTTTGGGCAACTTATTCATCCAAGCTACTCAATACTGCCCCCAGCCATAAGAAGTTAAATAAAGATTAAATAAAGGTGTAAAAAAAAAAAAAATGGCCGAATCGGTGTCCAAAAATACCGATTTCCAATTGTTATGAAAACTTGAAATCGGCCCTAATTAATCGGCCATTCCGATTAATCGGTCGACTTCTAGTTTCCTCCAGCGTCTTCACAAGGTCCTTTGCTGTTGTTCTGGGATTGGTTTGCACTTTTCGCACCAAAGTACGTTCATCTCTAGGAGACAGAATGCGTCTCCTTCCTGAGCGGTATGACGGCTGCGTGGTCCCATGGTGTTTATACTTGCGTACTATTGTTTGTACAGATGAACGTGGTACCTTTAGGCGTTTGGAAATTGCTCCCAAGGATGAACCATACTTGTCAAGGTCTACAATTTTTTTTTCTGAGGTCTTGGCTGATTTCTTTTGATTTTCCCATGATGTCAAGCAAAGAGGCACTGATTTTGAAGGCCTATTCCTGCTCTTTTCCAGCATTCCATCAAACCCATTTGGTGTGTCATCATAGTGGTCTCTGACTTGTGGTCAGACTTGCTCAGGTGGAACAAATTTAATCTTCCGCCTTTTTTCAACGTTGATTTGAATGTCATTGAGAAAACAGAGGAGTGTCAAAGATTTTTCAAAAGTATCTGTAATCTGATTACAATATTTTTGCTGGTAATTTAACGGATTACAGTTACCGTTTTTTTTGGTAACCCCTTACATGTAACGGATTACGTTACTCCCCAACCCTGTAGGCGCACCAGGCTTGAGTGTGTCAAGAACTGTAACGCTGCTGGGTTTTTCACGCTCAGTTTCCTGTGTGTATCAAGAATGGTCCACCACCCAAACGACATCCAGCCAGCTTGACACAACTGTGGAAAGCATCGGAGTCAACATGGGCCAGCATCCCTGTGGAACACTTTCGACACCTTGTAGAGTCCATGCCACGACGAACCGAGGCTGTTCTGGGGGAAAGGGGGGGGGGGGGTGTTCCTAATGTTTTGTACACTCCGTGTGTATAGTTAGCCTTCTCTCTACAGTCGCATAGACCTTGTCATCACTTTATTTTTCAGAGCTGGAGAGACATGGAAAATGAGTCCACAGCCTTGGTTTTTTTTGTATTATAACATTCATCAATTTGAAATACCATTTAAAGACAGAAGTGGTTGTCAAAGGAAATCTAGCCCTTGTACACTCACCACACTCGTTCTCTGTTAGAACCTAATTACATCATTACATGCCAACGTCATTTAGAAAAGTAATACGCCACATTGCCCTGGTTCGGGTTGAACCTATGAAGTTTTACCGTGCCGTAGACTAACAAAGGAAAGGATAGTCATTTCTGCTCCTACCACAGATTGTGTAAGATGTCATATTACTGAGCAAGAAATCAGTTAAGAGACCCGGGTGATATAGGGCCTGTATTATAGGCCTATTGTTCAACCATGCTTCCTAGTGGCGCTGAACCTCAAATGCAGCATTGCCATGTTGAACTGTCTAATATGTTGTTTTGTCTTTCAGGGCTTTCAGAAATACGTGGAAGACTTTGATCCCCACTCCATGGTACTGTATGTCTGCCTATAGCTGCAAGACCTTTAGACGTACAGGATCATGTCATGTGTACAGGCGTGTGACATGTGCCAACGAAGATCTGTTAACCGTGACTATAAAGCCGTTTGTAAATGTCCGTCTCCATTGTGAGCCATCCCATAGTTGACCTTCTCGGTTCCGTGTGGCCATTGAGTCACTGTAACAGCCATTCTGTGTTATAGCCTTCCTGGAAACCTCAGTGGGACACCTCTAATGTTCTCATCTTTCTTGGAAATAGTCAATGCGCCTCAGGGAAATGGTTTTCTATAGCTAAAGCCATACAGTGCCTTCGGAAAGTATTCAGACCCCCTTGACTTTTTCTACATTTTGTTACGTTACAGCCATATTAAATGGATTAAATAGTTTTTTTCTCTCTCCCTCAATCCACACACAATATCCTATAATGATGAAGCAAAAACAGGTTTAGACATTTTTGCAAATGTCTTACAAAAAGGACTGAAATAACACATTTACATAAGTATTCAAGCCATTTACTCAGTACTTTGTTGAAGCCCCTTTGGCAGCGATTACAGCATTGAGTCTTCTTGGGTATGAAGCTACAAGCCTGGCAAACCTGTATTTGGGGAGTTTCTCCCATTCTTCTCTGCAGATCATGCTCTATCATGTTGGATGGGGAGCATCGCTGCACAGCTATTTTCAGGTCTGTCCAGAGATGTTCAACCGTGCTCTGGCTGGGCCACTAAAGGACATGGGGCGGCAGGGTAGCCTAGTGGTTAGAGCGTTGGACTAGTAACCGGAAGGTTGCAAGTTCAAATCCCCGAGCTGACAAGGTACAAATCTGTCGTTCTGCCCCCACTGTTCCTAGGCCGTCATTGAAAATAAGAATTTGTTCTTAACTGACTTGCCTAGTTAAATAAAGGTTAAAAAAAATTATAATAAAAAAAAAATTCAGAGACTTGTCCTGAGGCATGTGTTGTCTTTGCTGTGTTCTTAGGGTAGTTGTCCTGTTGGAAGGTGAACCTTCGCCCCAGTCTGAGGTCCTGAGCGCTCTGGAGCAGGTTTTCATCAAGGATCTCTCTATACTTTGCTCGGTTAATTTTTGCCTCGATCCTGACTAGTCACCCAGTCCCTCCCCCTGAAAAACTTCCCCACAGCATGATGCTACCACCATCATGCTTCACCGTAGAGATGGTGCCAGGTTTCCTCCAGACGTGACGCCTGGCATTCAAGCAAAATAGTTCAATTTTGGTTTCATCAGACCAGAGAACGGCAAACTCTAATTGGGCTGTCATGTGCCTTTTACTAAGGAGTGTTCCAAACTTCTTCCATTTAAGAATGATGGAGGCCACTGTGTTCTTAGGGACCTTTAATGCTGCAGAAATGTTTTGGTACCTTTCCCCAGATCTGTGACTCGACACAAGCCTGTCTCTGAGCTCTATAGACAATTCCTTCGACCTCATGACTTGGTTTTTGCTCTGATATGCACTCTCAACTGTGGGACCTGATATAGACAGGTGTGTGCCTTACCAAATCATGTCCAATCAATTGAATTTACCACAGGCGGACTCCGAGTTGTAGAAACATCTCAAGGATGATCAATGAAAACAGGATGCACGTGAGCTCCATTTTGAGTCTCATAGCAAAGGGTCTGAATACTTATGTAAAAAAGATATTTCAGTTTTTTATTTTCAATATATTTGCTAAAATTTCAAAATGTTTTTTTTTTGGGCTTGGTCATTATGGTAGATGTGTGTAGATTGCTGAGGATTTTTATTTATTTAATCCATTTTAGAATAAGGCTCTAAAGTAACAAAATGTGGAAAAAGTCATGTGGTCTGTATACTTTCCAAAGGCACTGTATATGAAAGAGATATAATGTATAGATTGTACAATCCATACATATCTATTCACTGTGATCCAGTGTTGTAATGTTATGTGTTTTGTTTTGACTCCATCCATCTCTGCTGGTTGTGTTAACAGTTCTCCTCGGAACAGATAGCTGGGCGAGACGTGAGACTACTGAGAATCAAAAAGGTAACCAGAATTACCATCAGGATGAACTGTCCAGTTTTGACTATACTTTTCAGGTTGTTATATTTTTATTTAAGGAAAGAAGGATCGAAACAAACTTACCTTTGGGGACAATGAAGTTAATTGGCAAAACGAAAAGTTAATTCCTGCACTGCAGAATCATCTCTATTTCCTCAGACAGACAGACATACAGTAGGAAGATGGTGATGATGATGATGATACATCTATGGCTTTAAAGCTGCAATATGTAACTCTTTGGGTGACCAGATCAAATTCACATGGCAATGTGAGTTATAGATCTGTCATACTCATTGAAAGCAAGTCTAAGAAGCGGTACATCTGTTCTATGTGTGCTATTTCTATGCTTCCCGTTCATACACCAGCTTCAAACAACTGAAAATACTATATTTTTGGGTATGGAAAATATATTTCACAGTAGTTTAGATGGTACAATGATTCTCTACACTATACTTGCTTGTTTTGTCACATAAACTGAAATTAGGTGAACTATTGGAATTTTAGCAACCAGGAAATGGCGGAGCGATTTCTTTACAGTGCATTTTTAAATCATATGTAATGAATGCATAACATGTATTTCCTTGTATCTCTCTTACCTCAGGTTGGACCACTTGATCTGGCTGTGGAGGGGGGAGTAGACTCCCCTCTGGGAAAGCTAGTGGTATCTGCCATTTATGATGGAGGCTCGGCAGACAAACATGGTGAGTTCATACGTGTCAACACTTGGATTGATTTAATTTAAAGGTTACAAAGCTGCAATCTTCTCTCAACCCTCTGTTGTCACCAATAGAAATTGAATGGCATGTTTTTGTTTCATATTTGACATACAAACAGAATGTCAAAAGGTTTACTCCATCTCAGAATGATATTCAATGGTCTGATTCCGCTCTTATTAGTCTATGGCTGTGTTTACACAGGCAGCCAAGTTCTGTTATTTTGTCCAATTATGAGCAAAACAGTTGATTTGGTTGGTCAAAAGACCAATTAGTGGAAAAATAATCTGAATTGGGTGGCCTGTGTAAATGCAGCCTTTATGTCCCTGTGGAACAATATTAGTAGAAAGGAATCTCAGGCTATTGAGTGGGATCCGTTTTCTAAACGTAAGTTGAATCTATATAGGCAGCACTATTCACCCAGAGGTTGTTGTATGTAAAAACGAAAGTAATTTTTGTGATTGTGCGTGTGCCTCCCCAGGTGGGATAGTTCCAGGAGATGAGGTGATGGCTGTGAATGGGAAGATCCTGACGGACTCCTCACTGACAGAAGGACAAAACTCTCTGACCCGTGCCTGGAACAGTGGAGGGGTAGGATTTTAATCTCTTTTACACTCTTAACAACAACAATGTCTAAAGATCAGAAATACTGTGGGGGGGGGGGGGGGGGGGGGGTATTTTTCACATAAAAAAAAATATCAACGAGTTAGGCAGCTAACTTTCATTTATTATTCTCAATAAACAGGCGAGGGAGCATATCCGAGGCTATCAGTTTGATCCTGTATTGTGGAACATGAGTCTTATTGATAAGACCAGCCCCGATCAAAACGTCAACAATCGGGACAGTTGGTTTTATAGTGAGGAGAGGGGTAGATTTATTTGGATCAATAGTTCCTCTGTGATATTTTTTTAACCCTGCAAATCCTATATGGAAGAGGGATAGACAGTTCATCGTTATATGAGCCAAACCTCACTGATTTTTTTATTTATCTGAATGTGTACCTTTAGGATTGGATTGACCTGGTGATAGCAGTGTCACCTCCAAAAGAGTATGAAGATGAGGTGTAAGTACATTCTCTCCATCAACTCCACGTGGTACAATCTCTGCAGTATGTGAATACACACAATGCGTAGCTTATAAATGCTCACAATGATTCAGTTGAAGGTAGATGCAGGGCGTAATGTTTCAATTGACTTGTTATTTACAGTGCATTCGGGAAGTATTTAAGACGCCTTGACTTTTTCATGTTAGTCTTATTTTAAAAATAATTACATTGTTTTTGTTCCCTCATCAATCTACCCTCAATACCTCAAAATGACAAAGCAATGCTTTTAGAAATGTTAGCAAATATATTAAAAAAACTAAAACAGAAACATCACATTTACATAAGCATTCAGACCCTTTACTAAGTACTTTGTTGAAGCACCTTTGTCAGCGATTACAGCCTTGAGTCCTCTTGGGTATGATGCTACAAACTTGGCACACCTGTATTTGGGGAGTTCCTCCCATTCTTCTATGCAGACCCTCTCAAGCTCTGTCAGGTTGGATGGGGAGCGTCTCTCCAGAGATGTTCAATCAGGTTCAAGTCCGGGCTCTGGCTGGGCCACTCAAGGACATTCAGAGACTTGTCCCGAAGCCACTCCTGCGTTGTCTTGGCTGTTTGCTTAAGGTCATTGTCCTGTTGGAAGGTGAACCTTCGCCCCAGTCTGAGGTCCTTAGCGCTCTGGAGCAAGGATCTATCTGTACTTTACTCTGTTCATCTTTCCCTCGATCCTGACTAATCTCCTAGTCCCTACTACTGAAAAACATCCACACCGCATGATGCTGCCACTACCATGCTTCACCGTAGGCATGGTGCCAGTTTTCCTCCAGATGTGACGCTTGGCATTCAGGCCAAAGAGTTCAATCTTGGAGTCATTTAGGTGCCATTTGGCAAACTCCAAGCGGGCTGTCATGTGCCTTTTACTGAGGAGTGGCTTCCGTCTGCCCACTCTATCATAAAGGCCTGATTGGTGGAGTGCTGCAGAGATGGTTGTCCTTCTGGAAGGTTCTCCAATCTCCCCAGAGGAACTCCAGAGCTCTTTCAGAGTGACCATCGGGTTCTTAGTCACCTCTCTGACCAAGGCCTTTCTCTCTCGATTTCTCTGTTTGGCCGGGCAGCCAGCTCTAGGAAGAGTCTTGGTGGTTCCAAACTTCTTCCATTTAAGATTGATGGAGGCCACTGTGTTCTTGGGGACCTTCAATACTGCATAATTGTTTTGGTACCCTTCCCCAGATCCGTGCCACGACAGGTGTGTGCCTTTCCAAATCATGTCCAATCAATTGAATTTACCACAGGTGGACTCCAATCAAGTTGTAGAAGCATCTCAAGAATGATCAACTGAAACAGGATGCACCTCAGCTCAATTTCGAGTCTCATAGCAAAGGGTCTGAATACTTATATAAATAAGGGATTTCTGTTTTGTATTTTTCATAAATTTGCTACAATTTTTAAAAACCTGTTTTTTGCTTTGTTATTATGGGGTTTTGTGTATAGATTGATGAGGACAGTTTTTTATTTGATCCATTTTAGAATAAGGCTGTAACGTAACAATGTGGAAAAGGGGACAGGTGGTCTGAAAACTTTCCGAATCCACTGTATGTGTTGACTGTGATGTGACTATAGCTAAATGGCCTCTCATGTAGTCAAAGTGGTGTGTGATGTGTATGTCTGTTAGACTGTCTATCTGTCGATGTTCATGTCTGTGTGTCTGTCGGTGTGTGTGTGTGTGTTCAGCCCGAAGTCAACATCAGTCAGTCCTACTGTGAACAGAAAGGTGTTTGAAGGCAGTGCATCAGTGTACAGACAAGGCTACCGGCTCCAGTTTTAGCCCTAACCTCCCCACCCTGCACACCCCCACCTGTGGGTAAAACCCTACCCCCACGCACCCCTACCCTGTGCCCCTGCCAGAGGGGATGTTTGGCATGACTGTTTGGCCCCAGGGGGAGGTGGACTGTGTGTGCTTGTGCAGTATGCATCTAATTCATGTGACAGTCTCTCTGTCAATCAGAAACGACGACACACCACCATCAGTAGTAAACAGTATGTACGTTTTATGCCTCTCATTTTAGACACTTGCTGTCACAATGAATGGCAGTGTCTGTCTTCTAGAACAATAGACACACTGCACATACAGTGCATTTCTAAGGCTCTGGCCTGTCCTAAGAGGTCACATCCATAATCAGCGTGACCGAGGTAGTGACATAGCCTTCTGCCAGCCTTCAGCAGTTGTTCTGATTGATGTTAGTCAAAGGGACTGTAACATGTTTGGACCTATACTGGGAGATTACTATAGCAGTGATCCCCAAACTGTTTTGGTGCTGTGGCCCACCACAAGCTTTGGTATTTTACCTATGTACCCACCACGTTATGACCTACCTAGTTGAAACAAATGTTTCACAATTCATGGCCCAAATACACTGAACAAGCATATAAACGCAACCTTCAACAATCTCAAAGATTTGACTGAGTTCAAGTTCATATAAGGAAATATGTAAACTATAAGTCAACTAAAATAAATATATTAGGCCCTAATCTATGGATTTCTCATGACTGGGAATACAGATATGCATCTGTTGGTCACAGATAGTTTTAAAAAAGGTAGGGGCGTGGAAAAAAAAAACAAATCAAAAAAACAGTCCATATGTGGTGTGACCACCATTTGTCTCATGCAGCGCGACACATCTCATTTGCATAGAGTTGGTCAGGCTGTTGATTGTGGCCTGTGGAATGTTGTCCCACTCCTCTTAAATGGCTGTGCGAAGTTGCTGGATATTGGCAGGAACTGGAACACGCTGTCATACACATTGATCCAGAGCATCCCAAACATGTTCAATGGGTGACATGTCTGGTTGGTCTGCAGGCCATTGAAGAGCTGGGACATTTTTAGTTTCCAGGAAATGTGTACAGATCCTTGCATCATGGGGCCGTGCATTATCATGCTGAAACAATATGAGGTGATGGCGGTGGGTGAATGGCACGACAATGTGCCTCAGGATCTTGTCACGGTATCTCTGTGCATTAAAATTGTCATCGATATAATGCAATTGTGTATGTAGCTTATACCTGCCCATACCATAACCCAACCGCCACCATGGGGCACTCTGTTCACAACGTTGACATCAGCAAACCGCCCGCCCACATGTCTGCCATCTGCCCGGTACAGTTGAAACCGGGATTAATCTGTGAAGAGCACACTTCTCCAACGTTTCAGTGGCCATCGAAGGTGAGCATTTGCACACTGAAGTCGATTACAAGGCCAAACTGCAATCAGGTCAAGACCCTGGTGAGGACGACGAGCACTCAGATTAAATTCCCTGAGACGGTTTCTGACAGTTTGTGCATAAATTATTCGGTTGTGCAAACCCACAGTTTCATCAGCAGTCCGGGTGGCAGGTCTCAGACGATCCCGCAGGTGAAGAAGCCGGATGTGGAGGTCCTGGGCTGGCGTGGTTACACGTGGTCTGTGGTTGTGAGGCCAGTTGGATGTACTGCCAAATTCTCTTAAACGACGTTGGAGGCAGTTTATGGTAGAGAAATTAACATAAAATGATCTGGCAACAGCTCTGGTGGACATTCCTGCAGTCTGCATGCCAATTGCAAGCCCCATTAGAACTTGAGACATCTGTGGCATTGTGTTGTGTGACAAAACTGCACATTTTAGAGTGGCCTTTTTATTGTCCCCAGCACAAGGTGCACCTTTGAAATGATCATGCTGTTTAATCATCATCTTGATATGGCACACCTGTCCTGTGGATGGATTAGCTTGGCAAAGGATAAATGCTCACTAACAGGGATGCAAACTAATTTGTGCACAAAATCTTAGAGAAATAAGCTTTTGGAACATTTCTGGGATCATTTATTTCAGCTCATGAAACATGGGACCAAAACTTTACATGTTGCGTTTATATTGTTGTTCAGTATAGAATCCAATGGGACCATCCAGTGGGTTCAATCAGTCCATTTGGGGTTACACAGCCATAGGGTCTCTCCACACATCTGCATGTGTGTTATTTCTAACTTACTTGTTTAGTTTAGTTTATTAGGATCCCCATTAGCTAGTGCACATGCAGCAGCTACTCTTCCTGGGATCCACATAAAACACATGACAGAGTACAGAACAGTTACAGACAAGAACAACAATAGATATTATTACGTTCATATTAAAATGAAAAGTAATATATTGTCAAGGCACCAAGCAACAAAAACATGTATATTTACTCACTACCCAGCTAGCAATGAGGAATCGGCCCAGGAGCGGCCCTCTTCCGGGTGGCCGGAACTGTTTGAATCGACACCCGAGGACTCGGCCCGGAATCAAAATGACTGACTGCCCAGATTCGGCCCAAGTACATCGGGCTGTTTCTGTCTACCGGAATTCAGCCGACTTTGCCGGCATCTTTACCAGAATCCCCCCAGAAGCAGCCCGATGCAATTTAAATAAATGTATACAAAATTACCCGATTTAGAAATGTTTAATATTACTATTATACATTTTATACGTACAAATTATACCCATCCACAAAAAAAAATTGGACAAGGACAGCCTGGTCCCATCCTTCCCCGGGCGGTGCTGGGCCAATTGTACGTCGCCTCATGGGTCTCTCGGTCATGGCTGGCATGGGTCTCGAACCAGCATCTGTAACAACTCAGTTTGTACTTTGATGCCGTGTCTTAAACCGCTGCGCCACTCGGGAGTCTCCATCCACATAGTTTTTAATGCTTATCAATTGCCTCGCACAAAGTATCAAAATACAGAAATACTACACAGGACTCTTAAAGAATTTAATTTAAATGTTAATTGTATTTTTTGATCACAGAAACAATTAGAAAATATGGAAAAATAAATAATGAAATGTTAATTACATAAAGCAGCCTGTGTAATCATCTGCCAGAGAGTAGTCCCAATCGGCCCGAGCCCCAAGTAATACATTCGGGCCAGATAACTCACACCGGAATCGGCCCGAGCACAATCCCCGCATCCTAGCCATAAGTCATGCTGCCGGATCTGGGCCAGAATTGGCCCAGATCCACTGTGCTAGCTGTGTACTCATATATTCATATTCTTAAATACCGTATAGTTAAATTAGATCTTTAGAAAGAGGAGAGGTGCTGTGAAACATTGTATTTTTATCTGTTTTTTGCCTGAATAAGCTCTGGTGGCAGAGCATTCCATGATGACATTGCTCTATACATAACTGATTAACGCATGAAATCAGTTTTGGGTTGAGGTACTGTGAAGAAACCATAGTGGCGTCTCTAGCGTGACTTATGACCTAAGATACATTCTAAGGCTCCTCAACTGATGATATCCAGGTCATTCGACCTGTTTCTCTCTTTCTGTAGGACGTTCTTCTGAGAGTCACCTGACCACCTGCCTGCCAAACAAGCCATACCCACCATCCAGGAACCATCGTTCTCATTTCCTCTGACATTTGACCTATTTTATCATCACAATCAAATCCCTGCATCAAACTGTTGCAATGCAATGCTGATCACTATTGACAGCAAGTCTGTTTGAACCAGAACCACGCCGTGATGTGCTACATGTGAACTGTCTAGAATGTGAAAGAGACTGATTCATCCTCTGTTGAGTTCCATTTACATCCCAGTACAGAAACTTTCTGAAGAAGCTAGAGGGTTATGACATCACTACGTAATACTCTGAGCCGATATTCACGGCATAAGAAGGAATTCACCTCGGGCCACACACACAAATTGGGGAAAAACAAAACATTCTTTCCAATTGAACCTCATTATAAAAGAGCCAACTTCATCGTCGATTTTTGTTGTTGTTATACACACATTTAAAAAATGCCGAAAAGCTGCTGTGTTGCTCAGTGTACCAGGTCAAAAATCCAGACCTATGGTTTGTAATACTTCCACGTAGGGAAATAGTGCCTGCGAGAAGAGCCCTCTGGATTTCGGTGTAGGAGAGTGAGAAATGTGGGGACCCGGTGTCCAAGTAGGCTACACGTAGCTATGTGTGTAGATAACATTTCCTCACAGGTAAGACATTTCATTTGTTTAGTATCGTCCGTTTGTAACTCCACTACTTGTCGCTGTATAGTCCGTTTGTTTGTGTTGTTGGTCTTGGCCACAAGTTGTTTTACCCCACGGTGTGCGGGGCCGCAACGTTCTATCTCATACCGACCAGGACTATCCCCCTCAGAGCCATATATTTTTTAGCCTGGGTACCCGTCTTTTTAGCCAATGTTCCCCTCCTTGTAGCCTACTCCGTACTATTTGTGAAGTAAATTGAGTATATAGTATCCCAATTGCTCATAGTATGGATATAGTTAGTATGCCAAAATTACACTCAAGTGAAAGGGTACCGTTCGTTTACAGTATACTAAAATGAACTAATCGTATATAGTATGTAGTATACAGTATGTTAGTATGGGTATCCAAACACAGCTGGTACTGTAGTGAAATGTTAGCTATAGCTGAAAAGACTGGTACCCGGACTATATATTTAGAGAGTTGAGACAACTTTTACAATTTCAAATATGGTTTTAATTCTAGACATTCAGTTCCATAGCATTATTTAAATATTCCTCGTGTAATGTTAAAGTAACGGTCCAGTGTTTCCAGATTTCTATGAAATATGACCTATAATTACTTACAATATGAGTGAAATAGTTTTCCTTCCAAAAAGTGGTAATGTTAAAAAACAGCTTTTCTGTGTTGGAATAGTGTGGGCGTACCCCAACAGGTACCCCAACCTGTCATTCAAAATATTAACGTGAGTAGAGGGCTGATTGGCCAGCTCATTTTCCTCAGGAGGATGACCTCATACTTTATGAGGAAATAGCAAGCATTTTAGAAACTGTCTGTTTGAGATACAAGTTTGTGTTTTTTCTCCAATTTATGCTTTGGCCACGTACAAGTACAGGATGAGTCAACAACATTATTTGGGTATGAGTAAACAGAATATGAACTTTAAAAAGTGAGATGTTCACTGGACAGTTACTTTAATGGGTCGCTAACATGGTTGCCATATCATTTTGATTTGTCATGTAAATGCATCATAATGCAGAAATCTCAATGTCCCAACTAATTACATAGCGATGTTCCCCATTCGTCTCCTTCTAGTACACTACAGCATAGGAACACAGTTGTGAAAAACTGAACTCTGATGCTGAGGGGCATCGGTGTCAACAGGTTTTGATCCTCTGAGTTTAGTTAAATGCTAAGTGCATCTTAATGAGCTTCTAGTATGCCATAAGCCCCCTCGTTATAGGTGAAATTACACTCCTAAATCTCCAATGAAAGGTGTTAGAGCTTATCTGTATTCAGTTTAGAGTATGTAATCAGCAGCAGGAGCAGCCCTGCAGGCAGGCAGGCAGGCAGGCTCACTGTGATGTAATCAATGTCCCTATTTGAAATCAATGCTCTCTCAGAATCAATAAAGGTATGTGCTTACTTTGACTGATCAGATTGTCTGGATTCACGATTTGGCCAGTTTATAAAGCTGGAATTCTAATGCGTTAGTTCTCTCTCTCTCTCTCTCTCTAATAGTAGCATTATTTACATTGAATGAATGAAACACTAGGCAGGTTTCCATTGACCCAGGTTGATTCGTCAAAAGCATTAACCATGTTTCCATCCACAGTTTTTATGCGAGTAAAGTCATACCGTATAAAAAAGAATCACGACATCTGTAATGGAAACAGGAGGTTTCGGTACAATTGTATAAATGCAGACAGATCATTTGTTTGTTCGATAATTTAGATAATTTGTTTGTGTCGGTAAAATTAATTGCCGAGAACTTACAATTACAGTTTTTACAATTTCAAATATGGTTTTAATTCTAGACATTCAGTTCCATAGCATTATTTAAACATTCCTCGTGTAATGTTAAAGTAACGGTCCAGTGTTTCCAGTGTTTCTATGAAATATGACCTATAATTACTTACAATATGAGTGAAATAGTTTTCCTTCCAAAAAGTGGTAATGTTAAAAAACAGCTTTTCTGTGTTGGAATAGTGTGGGCGT
Organism: Oncorhynchus mykiss; assembly: GCF_057628025.1. Taxonomy (NCBI): domain Eukaryota; kingdom Metazoa; phylum Chordata; class Actinopteri; order Salmoniformes; family Salmonidae; genus Oncorhynchus; species Oncorhynchus mykiss. The sequence goes on from NC_143023.1 coordinate 57,768,117, forward strand.
ACCCCAACAGGTACCCCAACCTGTCATTCAAAATATTAACGTGAGTAGAGGGCTGATTGGCCAGCTCATTCTCCTCAGGAGGATGACCTTATGCGAGTAAAGTCATACCGTATAAAACAGATAATTTGTTTGTGTTGGTCAAATTAATTGGCGAGAACTTACGGTGAAAACGCCTTTATGCGCAAATATTGATATAATAACCATCATCTAGAAGTGAACTCGGAGTCACACGATGACATGGTGTGTGGTCCTCCCACTACGAAACCATGCAGTTTATTAGGCTACAAATGAAATAAGTTTTGATGAACTTCACAGGGTGATGAAAGTGCACGGAATGAGCTTTGATGCTCCTTCCCAATACATGTTTAGACTCTTATTCTGGTGACATGACGAGCTGTTGGCTAGAATGCACATGCCAATAACAGAGTAGGCATTTTTGCTATTCAACTCAACAGCTTTTCGGACAAAACTATCGGTAGAATTGAAAAAATGTGATGGGAACACATTGAACATTATATTTGTATTCGGTACATGACAACTTTAATAGAAAAAGTACATTTTGTGCGTTCCAAATCATCACACACTGATTTCAACCGCAACAAAGTATGGTGGGAAATTAACATATTTTCTTTAAGCAGATTTTAGATTTTGCATGAAAATCTGTCGCCAAACCTAGCTTACTGTCGCAAACAAAACCTGCACGACGTGTAATGGAAAGGACAGATATAGGAGACATTTTCTAAAGATCGAGAAAATTGTAACCCTTTGACAGGGGAGGATCTTTCTTCTGTTTAACTTTCTTTATTGGAACAAATTATGATGGAAACTGTGTTTTTCCAATAAATGATGATTACCGAATAATTTTGAAGGTACGTGGGGCACGTGATGTCATTGCGTAACTATGAAGCACCACTCCACATTTAATTCTAAATGTCTACTGCTTAACTATAAAAAAATACAAATAAACTTTCTTTGCAGGGCAAGGACTGTCCTGACTTTCACGAATACCTCAATTGCTTGGCCTTGCTTTTCTGGTTGGCTCGAAAGTCTCACCATCCAATAATTTCAGATCTACAGGAGAACAAGTTTCACTATGGGACGGACCGTGGTGATATGTCGGCACATGAGAATTATTCAAATATGGCAAATATTGGTCAATTATTGCATTCTAACCCTGCTGGCTTTCGTGGACTACCTGAGACATGAAACAAATTGGCATAGAGGCTGCCACAAATTTATTCATGTGCAATTTGCCTAATGGGTAATGGTAACACTTCATTTTTATTGGACACTGTAGGTTGTGTAATTATTTTATATATTTTTTTTAAATTGGTGTGACGATTACTTTCAGGCAATTGTCACATCTATTTTCTATGCAAACTTTCACAATGTCGACAATATATCACTGGACAAGTTGATGGAAACATAGCTACTGTTGTGGATATTAAGATTAAAAGTCATACTCAGTATGCAATGTGAAATGATTAACGTCGTGTTCATCATCTCTGGTCTAAAGCAAGTACCTCTCGCTGCGGCACATGAAACGGGGAGGGGTCCCACCACACGGTTGGTTAAGTCCCATTTTGCGTTCTACAACGCTCGACACGACATAGCATGCGTGGTGATACATATGCACCTACATGTAACTGATCGGCTAGCTTGCCACTCTAGCTAGCTGGCTAACATCGTATGTTTACAGAGTCATGTCTAACTATAAAGATAATTATTATCTCATCTATTTGTGTGTTAATCATTTCTGTTGACTGTAAATACTTTTTATGCATGTTTATGGTGTGTTAGCTCTACAAAGAGTCCCACAAAAACCCAGGACCAAGCCAACAGCTGAATCAGCACCCACCCACCAACCAACCAATGCACCAACACAGCTGAACCCCTCCATCCCGATCTCACGGCCTGTAATTGCACCCATCACTCCTGCCATCCTCCACAAACCTGACGAGAAACCAAACACTATATTAATGATTGACTCCAATGGAAAGTTTATATTAGAGCAGTGAGAGACACCGTATTATAGAATAAACTTTCCCCACTTAAAATGGTGGCAAAGTTATGGTGCTCCACAACAGAGTGAGGTATGGAGCTCTTGACTGTGGCCCAGCTTGGCTCCCCCAGCCATATCCTCATTCACACAGGGACCAATGACATGCGTGCCCAACAGGAGAGAGTGACCACATCACTAAGGGGAGTGATGGAGAGGGCCTCCACCATCTTCCCCCTTGCAAAGATTGTAATGTATACCCTGCTCCAGAGGAGAGATGTTCACCCTGCCACCATCCATCGGGTAAATGCCAGCTTCTCAGGACTGTGGCTATGGTCTCGACGTACACCTGGCCCGCCATCCCACCCTCAGCCTGGACAGTCTGTACGACAATGTACACTTGTACAAAGATACAGTCCCCACCTTCGCCAGGACGTTAAAGAATGTTGGCCAGTCCACCTCACCCCACAGGAGCAGCAGAACAGCCACCAACTCTGTGAGACAAATCAGATGCTCCTATAGACCTGCATCCAGTGGTGCCTCAGAGAGACTGGAGAACAAGTAGAAACGCTACCCCTCATACCACCCTTCACCACTTCTCTCCCAGGAACTGCATGCAGATACACTGAGCAATGCCCAAGCCATACGCAGTCAAAGAGGCCCAGCGCAGAGTTTGGAGCATCGCCAGCCACAACACCCTCTTCAATTCCCCCTACAACCTCCCTCCCATGCTGCCAGACCAGGGCCGGCCCATCACAGCACAGCTCTACTAGACCCGGCCCGCATCTACACAGCTCTACCAGACCCGGCCCATCACAGCACAACTCAACCAGACCTGGCCCATCACAGCATAGCTCAACAAGACCTGGCCCATCATAGCACAGCTCTACTAGAACTGGCCCGCATCAGCACAGCTCTACCAGACCCGGCCCATCACAGCATAGATCTACCAGACGGGCCCAACACAGCTGTACAAGACCAGGCCCACATCAACTCAGCCCTGCTCTACACAGCATCGACCACTACCCTAGGCTCTGGCAAATCCCTCTGGGTATTGCACCACAGGATGCAGTCCACACCATGTATCATTCACATCATCAGCTGTATGCTGAGAGTTTGGAGCTTTGCCAGCTTCCTCAATTTCCCCCACAACCTCCCTCCCAGGCTAGTTTTGGTTAACCTCCCTACTCCTACCCCCCATAACAGCACCAACCCTGCAACAGGAGCCACACCCAGATTGGAGCATTGGCAGCCACTATAGTCCCCTGCAGAAAGCTCCACTCCTTTGGCGGTAGCTTCGTCCGGGTGGATTGAGCTCTGCCAACACTGCTCTCCCAGTTCCCGCCTCAGCCCCTGCATCCAGCGACTTGAGGGAGGTCTGTCAAATGCTCTCACGTGGTTGGCCAGGGATCTTTGGAAAGTCTCAGCTCACTCAACAATTTGCTGCAGATGACCCTATGCCTGTTAGCTTTTATAGGAGTGAGCTGAATCCCCCCCTCCGACTTTAAATCTCATAGGGGGCTTGGGCTAATGCACCTTAATGTGCGAAGTAGGATTTAAAAAACGGACACAACTGACATTTGGGTACAGGACTCATGTCCCGACATTCTGGTTCTCTCGGAAACATGGTTAAATGGTTCTATCTCTGATAAAAACACTGAAGTAAATTATTATAATGTATTTACATGTGACCGATTACAGAAGGGGGAAGAATTGGCAATATATGTTCAATCTCATTTCTTGGAGTCCCAATAATTTCACATTTTTGTTCCTAAGACGTTTGAGCTCCTAGTTGTAGATGTGTCCATAAACCAGAATACACATGTATTTGTTGCTGGGATTTACAGCCCCCATGCTGCTATGGCGGTTGCTATTAGTGCTATATCTGAGTGTTTAACTTCTTTTTTTTCTCGGAGTTGGTCATTTTAGGGGATTTGAATCTGGATTGTCTATCCCCGGCCTCAGATCCATTTAAGAGCATATGCATTGATTTTTAATCTGACTCAATTGGTCTAAAAATGGATATGGCTAAATGTGAAAAACCTGGTTAACTCCTCATTGATTGATATAATTCTTACTAATAACCCCCATAAATATTTGTCTAGTGGATTACTTTCATGTGATCTCAGTGATCATTTTCCCATGGTATGTATTAGAGATACGAGGTCATAGCACTATCGCTGCGGCATCCTTAGTTCCAAATTATGTGGTTAACTGTATGTATCAAAGGCAACATTGTGCTTCCCTCTTCATTGACCTGTTAAAGGCTTTCGATACTGTTGATCACTCACTGCTAATTCAGAGGCTTTCCTCAATTGGCCTAGACCAGGCTCCTTGTAACTGGTGTAAAAATGACTTGACAGATAGAACTCAATGTGTATCTACAGTGGTTCCTCCTTTAAAAGTTGCCTCATACTGCGGCACAGCCTGCGTGCTGCTGCAGCATTCTGTGGTACGTCATTTTGTGGTACGTCATTCTTCAACTACTGCAAGTTATTGCTAGTTTGACCACCAGAGGGCATCTTTGAGAAGCATTTGATAGTATTCCATATTGGCATTACCAGAAAATGTCAAACTTTTTTATGTAATAGCATAGTATATCGGATTGATTTGAAGAAATTTGGCTTAATTAATTTGATTAATATTATAGGGTTACCATTCAGAGAAAAATTGTCAGTTTGTAAATTCAGACCGTTTTGCTCTCGGAGCGCACACTGGACGTTCGGGCCGAGGAGTAGGGTTGATTTCTGAGTTCTGGCCTTACAACGGCAGTCAAGCACCCACGCTAATGTTGGCTAACTTGCTAGCTACTTCCAGACACAAATGAGACCACTCTGACCATTTTACTCGCCCTAGCAGAGCTAGTAAGGCAGTTTTCGTGTTAACCAGAGCTTTGGTGACTATAAATGTGCTGCTGGATACAATGTAATTATGCTTTTTTTCGACGTTTACTGATACCGGCTATATTCAACGGGTGTTGAGCGCTGGTAAAGTAATTATTCTGCGCTCTGGTACACTCAGATGAGAGTGCTCTGAAATCTGTGTAGATAGTAGGCTGGACACATTACATTTTTAACAACGTTGTTTTCTGATAAAAAACGAGTTCATTGCATCCGCCGTGGAGCCCAGTTTCATAATATGACCATATTTCCCAGCTGCTTGCCGACGTTTTGAAGTAATCGCAAAAAAACAGGACTTATTTTAGTGCATTTTTCACCCTGCCAGCTCCTTTTAGTTTTATTGAGCACCAACTCGCCTTCCGAACATTCAACTCCCAGCTTATTGTTCAACGTCACAATGCCTGCTTCGCTGTTGTTGGCAATGAGACCTGCTCACGTTGTTTTATAGTTAAAATGTAAACAACAAAAATAATATTGGAACTCTGCGGTCTTCCCATTGTTTCCTATGGGGGAAATATAGGCATGTCTGTCTATTTCGCCAAATATCTCGCAATGTTTATATTTAGATGTTTTTCAAGTCGGGTGTAACCGGTGTGAAATGGCTAGCTAGTTAGTGGGGTGCGCGCTAATAGCGTTTCAATCGTTGACGTCACTCGCTCTGAGACCTTTTTTAAAATTTTCAATCAAAAATAATTGTTCTGAAAGCAACTTTTTTCCGACACAAAGGAAGTCAAAGTGGACACCTAAGAAGATGGCCTCTCAGGTAAGCAGCACTGGGCTGTATTGACGTATCCTAAAAATGACATCTGCTGCTTTAGATTGAACTGTCATATCTCTGTTATTGTTTTCATATCTACAAAAAATAAGCTGTTTTCTTTACGTTCAGAGAGCGAGCTGATCAAGGGGTCAAAAATGTAGATATTGCCAGATGTTCACTGTGTGAGGAACAGGCTGTGGAAGCTTTACTGCTGGCTTTATTGTGTCCATAACCAGAGGTAATTAAACTGTTCTGTGTTCCTTTTCTCCATCTCTGCCTGTCTTGTTTTTTATTTTTTATTTCACCTTTATTTAACCAGGTAGGCTAGTTGAGAACAAGTTCTCATTGACAACTACGACCTGGCCAAGATAAAGCAAAGCAGTTCGACACATACAACAACACAGAGTTACACATGGAATAAACAAACATACAGTAGGAAAAATGTCTATATACATCATGTGCAAATGAGGTAAGATAAGGGAGGTGAGGCAATAAATAAGCCATAGTGGCAAAATAATTACAATTTAGCAATTAAACACTGGAGTGACATGTGTGCAGAAGATGAATGTGCAAGTACAGATACTGGGGTGCAAAGGAGCAAAAAATAATAATAACAGTATGGGGATGAGGTAGTTAGATGGGCTATTTACAGATGGGCTTTGTACAGGTGCAGTGATCTGTGAGCTGCTCTGACAGCTGGTGCTTAAATTTAGTGAGGGAGATATGAGTCTTCAGCTTCAGGGATTTTTGCAATTCGTTCCAGTCATTGAGCAGAGAACTGGAAGGAAAGGCGGCCAAAGTAGGAATTGGCTTTGGGGGTGACCAGTAAAATATACCTGTTGGAGCGCGTGCTATGGGTGGGTACTGCTATGGTGACCAGTGAGCTGAGATAAGGCGGGACTTTACTTAGCAAAGACTTATAGATGACCTGGAGCCAATGGGTTTGGCGACGAATATGAAGCGAGGGCCAGCCAATGAGAGCATACAGGTCGTAGTGGTGGGTAGTATATGGGGCTTTGGTGACAAAACGGATGGCACTGTGATAGACTGCATCCAATTTTGTGAGTAGAGTGTTGGAGGCTATTTTGTAAATGACATTGCCGAAGTCAAGGATCGGTAGGATAGTCAGTTTTACAAGGGTATGTTTGGCAGCATGAGTGAAGGATGCTTTGTTGCGAAATAGGAAGCCGATTCTAGATTTAATTTTGATTGGAGATGCTTAATGTGAGTCTGGAAGGAGAGTTTACAGTCTAACCAGACACCTATTTGTATATGTCCACATATTCTAAGTCAGAAGCCTCCAGAGTAGTGATGCTAGTCGGGCGGGCAGGCGCTGGTAGCGATTTGCTGAAGAGCATGCATTTAGTTTTACTTGCATTTAAGAGCAGTTGGAGGCCACGGAAGGAAAGTTGTATGGCATTGAAGCTCGTCTAGAGGTTAGTTAACACAGTGTCCAAAGAAGGGACAGAAGTATACAGAATGGTATCGTCTGCGTAGAGGTGGATCAGAGAATCACCAGCAGCAAGAGCGACATCATTGATGTATACAGAGAAAAAAGTCGGCCCGAGAATTGAACCCTGTGGCACCCCCATAGTGACTGCCAGAGGTCCGGACAACAGGCCTTCAGATTTGACACACTGAACTCTGTAGTTGGTGTACCAGGCGAGGCAGTCATTTGAGAAACCAAGTACATTGAACCTTTCACACATGCATTAAAAAAAAAACTTAAGATGTCAGCTGCTAATTTTCAGATTTACACCACATAAATCCAGACATTTTCACTGGACTATCTGTTGCTGCCAAGTTATGATTTCCCCGGGGGTTAGCCTTGCAATAACCAAGTGGTGAGACACATAGCCATCTATTTTTAAATGTTTCAGGTACACTCTGATAGGTGTCTGCATCACATACAGTATCTTCTATTGACATTATCTTCTATTGTTTGTCCTCATGTGTCTGTTTTTCAGCATAAAGTACTCTGTAGCCACTTAGTGTGGACACCAGGTGAGACCACACACACACATTAACAGTCTCTTCTTCGCTTCATCCCTCTCCCCCTTCTCCCTAAATCCTCTAGGTTATATCAGCTGTTTTGGTGAACCCCTCCCGCATCTGAACTGGCTGACAGAGGGCACAGCTTGATCATAGGTGAGATGTTACTTGGTCGGGTCAACAGGAAGTATAATTAAAGAGATGCTTTACATTGAAATACAGACAGAGATGTAGTAGTCCCAGAGTTAATGATCCAAGGTCAGTTTTGCATTTCACCTCCTGATTTAAGATGACTGACCGTGTTAGAATAGAAAACCAAGGCTTAATCATGCTCTCTCTCTATCCATTTGTTACTTTGTTACTTGTCTGCAGATGTGTTTTGATGTGAGAGAGGAAGCCAGTCCTGTCATCGCCGCCTCACCCGCTCTTAAGATAACCTTCGGGCCAACTGGGGGCCCAAGGCTGGTTAGGATACACCGCAATTGTGATGAACTGAGAGAATATTCGAGTAGCACTGTAATTCATGAATCAAATGCTGTCTGCCGCTGTTCTTACCTCTTTCCCTTTCTGTCTTCTACACCTCTCTCCCCACCTCGTTTTATAATGCACACCATATGTGCATTGAAGTACAGATTGAACTTGTATTTATAATATTACATAATTATAAAGCATTTATAACACCTGAATAATGAACTTCTTTCAATAAAGCATTTCACTTTCTTCACTGGTTGAAATTAAGTATCTCATTGAAATACTATCCTGTGTCCTCAGATTAATGCAGTTAGATATGCATAGTTGTTTTCTGTATATATGAATAACAAATCAATCATGTTTCTAGTCTATTGCATAGTTACATTGTGTAATCATTGATGTCGCAGGAGCAGTAAACACTGTTGAAGTATATATATTTTTATTTGACCTTTATTTAACTAGGCAAGTCAGTTTAAGAACAAATTCTTTTTTTCAATGACTGCCTAGGAACAGTGGGTTAACTGCCTTGTTCAGGGGCAGAACGACCTTTATTTACCTTGTCAGCTCGGGGGTATATATATATACCACCCGAGCCACTGCCTGTTCACACCGCTATCATCCAGTAGGCGAGGTCAGTACAGGTGCATCAAAGCTGGGACCGAGAGATTTAGAAACAGCTTCTATCTCAGGGCCATCAGACTGCTAAACAGCAATCACTAACTCAGAAAGGCTGCTGCCCACATTGAGACCCTTTTGTATGGATCACTAGTCACTTTAAACAATGCCACTCTAAATAATGGCACTTTAATAATGTTTACATATCTTACATTACTCATCACATGTGTATACTGTATTGAGACCCAATGACTGGACACTTTAATAAATGGATCACTAGTCACTTTAAACAATGCCACTTTAATAATGTTTACATATCTTACATTACTCATATCACATGTATATATTGTATTTTATACCATCTACTGCACCTTGCCTATGCCGCTCGGCCATCACTAATTCATATACTTATATGTACATATTCTCATTCACCCCTTTAGATTTGTGTGTATTAGGTGGTTGTTCTGTCAGGAGGAATGGGCCAAAATTCACCCAACTTATTGTGGGAAGCGTGTGGAAGGCTACCCAAAACATTTGACCGAAGTTAAACAATTTAAAGGCAATGCTACCAAATACTAATTGAGTGTATGTAAACTTCTGACCCACTGGAAATGTGATGAAAGAAATAAAAGCTGAAATAAATAATTATCTCAACTCTTATTCTGACATTTCACATTCTTAAACTAAAGTGGTGATCCTAAATGACCTAAAACAGGGAATTTGTACTTGGATTAAATGTCAGGAATTGTGAAAAATTGAGTTTAAATGTATTTGGCTAAGGTGTATGTACAATTCCGACTTCAACTGTATGCTCGTCGTCCCCTTATACCATAGTTTGTACATCCCAATTGTCAGTCGAAATCAGATTTGTTTAAGCAAGTCAGCCATATCAGCAATGTTGCCAGACCAGGTTCCACTGATTGCCAGGTGTAGCAGTGGTAAGGATTCACTCCATGGTGCTGAAAAGAAAGCTTTGTTGTTGGGACAGCTTTGTGTAGGCCCTAACAGTTTGTGGTCACCGTTATAGTACAATTACGTTTCTTGAATTCTGTTGTGTAGTGACTTTGCTGCCATGCATCAAAAACAAATGAATTTGCCCCGCCAAGACGTACATGCTAAAATCGCCACTGATTATGGAGAACAAACATGCTTCTCTGATTTTAAGGAATCATGTCAGTTCTATTCGTGGCATTTCTATCTGCAACGTTCCAAACGTTTTTGTACTGGACACGTCCAGGTGAACCCACTGAGCTAAAGTCTATACAAACCCCGCTCTGCCCATCGCTTGTCTGTCTGGGAAGCCTGTGGAAGGCGGGGTTGACCTAGTTCCGTGGCGAGGGTCTTCTCGTCTGTGGATTTCCTGACATTATTGAATCACAGTCGGCCTAATTGTTAAGGTCTCTTTCAATGGATTAAGTGAACACTTGTCTTGTGCCATTTACAATGCGGGAGCACGCAGACCCTTGCCTAAACCTAATTCAATCTGTCTATTCAGGCTATGTGTGGTTTAGTTAAAATATTGTATGAGTAAATGTTAAATCATCCACTAATTTTGATTAATAAAATATTCATCATTATTATTGTAGCCTATATGAATTCGCTTCTACAATGAATTGCGTCTGCAAATTAAGTAGTTCATGTAGGATTGCATGCTTGCTCACCAGGCGATGATGTAATAGCAACGCTCAGGCAATGACGTTCAGTTCATTCTAAAATGTGGTGGGCTGGCATAGGCTACGCAACTACAGAGCATCTTGTGTGTCTGCATCAGATCGACCGGTTTTTGTACATTAGTCGACGGCTCATGCTAAAGCAGAAGGTAGCCTTGAAATTGTGTCTCGCGCTGCTTCCTCTGTACACAGTTTCAGGAATGTGGCCACTGGCCAGATCCTGGTAAAAGAAGAGTCAGACTCCCAAATCACAGAGTTTCTAAACCCAGAGGCGCAACATCGACAGACTTGCGTGAACGCTTGCGAAGCAGACCAGGCTGGTGTTTGCGGTTAGAGAAGTCAATAAGAAAAGTGAAACATTATTCCCTAGTTGTTAATTTTCTCGAAATCGTAAAGCCACCACCTAGATTCGAGCCAATGTCTTAAGTATGTTAACATGTTATTACTCCAACCTCGTGAAAGTAACAAACTGACACGTTTTCATTTTCGTCAAAAACAACTTTATATCGAAGAAGTGCCGTTCGTTTGACGGCCTGCATATGCGCAATTCGCGCGACCTTTTCTGCGCATGTGCTTGATTAGCCAACGTCGCTATGACATCGCCTACAAACGTGATCGGGAATTTCTATTGGAGAAGCAGTTTCTGCCTATCTTTATAGTGTACTGTCTTTGCCCAGACGGTCACGGCATCCATCAATCGTTTCTGTCAGTTTAACCAAGTTCCCTTTGTTTGCGGACGTGATGGACTCTAGCTGCGTTTAAAACCAGAACAGATGTGACTAATTGTTTGTTTCTTTCCGAGTGTTTTTATTTTTTTAGTTGGTTGGATGCTCAGCCAAGACAAGATGAACAAGAGAGAGGATGCATAGTCCCTGAGATTTTTTTGTGGTCCACTTGTAAAATAACCAACCTGTTATCTGTTTATGTTGGCTTTTTGTTGCACTCGAGGACTGGAGTCCACAACCGTCGCTCTTTGAAAGTAATGATCTCACGATACAAACCGGTAAGTGTTTTGCATGTGTGGGTGCTACTGTTTGGTTGTTGAATGAGTTGGTCGAAACAATTATCTCGTGCGCACAATTGGCGAAAAGTGAAAAGGTATGTGTTTTTTATATTTCGCTCAACATTACTCACCATCGATTTTTTTTGTTGTCTTTCAAATAAGTTTATTATTCAGTTGTTTCCCACTGGGCATATATGTCAGCAGTTCAATGTCCAGTTATGATTTACATTTGGTTGAGTAGTAAACTAACGTGAAATCAACAAACAATGTCACCATGTCATTGGATTTAAATTGAAAGTTACGGAAAAAATACGTAATTCCCTTACGGTGATTACTTTTTTTTCCCCAAATCCAATCAGTTTTCCACATTACTTCAGTGTCATCACATAGATTATTTTTGGTTGAAATTACGTCCAAATAACGTCGATTCATTGCGTTTTTTCCCAGTGGATTATTTATTGTTTTAGTCAGAAAGTAATGGAAAAACGTGACCATCTTGTTAAAAGTATGGGCCTATTGATGTCTCGGTAAATAAATTTAAGCCAGAGCCAGGCATCCCTTTACATTAAGCACCTGGTAGTCCTCTGGCAAAATCAAATGCAAAAAATTACCCGAGGTCATTGTCTCAACTTCATTTTACTCTCTTCATCCTCCCACATTACATGTTACCTTAGAGACCTGTGCCAGGTCCTATAATCCAAGTGGTACAATAGCCTACACAGTTTATCACCGGGGCACAGCTATAGGGTATAAAAGGATTCCTTGCTAATCCGTGGGAGCAGGGGTGCTGAGGGTGCTGCAGCACCCCCTTAAAAAATCACAAAAGTAGTGCACTGGGCCTTTACGAGTCCTGTATTAGTAGCCATCTGTAGCTCGGGTAACAAAAAAAATACATCTGGGCTGTCATGCCAAATAATGTTCCCCTGTGTCCTTGTGTTCCCCCGTGTCCTTGTGGGCAAAAAGTGTGATATTTTATGGTACAGTTATGTCATTCATTTATTTTCACAGATTGCCATGTGAGTGTACAAAAATAAACAATCAGACTAAAATACTGAATTATGGTGTGTGGTTGCTGTGTGGGTGGGAGGTTCTGCCTGTCACTTGTTCTCAACAGGCAGCCAGTCTTGCAAGGGGGACTTGGAAGAGGGAGACTGCAAAGTCCAGGCACTGCTGCTCTCTTCTGAGTGTTTGCAGTGCTAGTGTTTTAGTTAGTCTGTGTATCTCACATTTATGTGCCCAGTATGATAGAAAACCTTCTTAGCAGATAATGACAATAACAATAACAGTATATGAAATAAGGAAAAGTTTGGAGGGTGGTTGGTAATGGAGGACATCAGGTGGATCCACGTCTGGGTGTTGGGCAGAACCCCCTAGCTCCTGGAGAACAAGAGCAGAGTTAAAGGGAACAGGGGAGGAGACAGACGTAAACAAGCAAACACACAGGATACACTTTATTGTGAGAAAATGTGATGGATTAGTACAGTGTTATAAATGGGAGATATGTACTTTTGGAAGGTATAGCCTACCTCAAGCTGGACCTTCCCTTACTAAGAGCGCAGCGAATCAGACTGATCCGAACTCACTGGTTCTGGTGGATGGGATACCTCCTGGGGGCTTGGACAGTCGATGGTCCTAAAGTCATTTAGAGAGGTAAATTGAAGAGGTACATTTTTATAAGCTCAGCCTAACTGCCATTTTTTGCTTCCTCAAATGTCAACCAAAGCTTAACATACTTTGTCCGTTGGGCTTCACCGAAGTGTAGGGTGTCAGTGCTTTCAGTGGTCGACTGTCCAACCGGAGAAGATTGTTAGCTTCCATCGAGGTAGCCCTACGAAGAGAAATATCAGTGTTAGGGAAACTAAAACTAGCTTCAGGTTATTTTGTGTGCAAATGCAAAGTTATGAGATTTAAAAAAAAATATTCACCTTAACAGATGGTGACCCCAGCTAGAAGCAAAAGAGCAGCAAGGTTTCCCAGGTCTCGCCTTCCTTTCATCCTTCTTCCAAAACAAGTTATTCGGCCGGATGTCGTTGCACTTGGTCCCCTTCTTGATTCTGCTCCAGTAGCTGTCCTTCTGTTTCTCCTGCGCCTTGTCGATGTTCAGTCTCATCTTGATTAAATAACAGGAATAAATACAATTTATATTTCATATTACAAATACATTTCTTACATATCTCTTGGAGGGCCAGAAAATATATGAACAATCATTTTTACCTGGTCAAAACCGTGCCTGAAGTTGGTCGTCGAAGGCGTTCTGATCTGGTCCGACAACTTCCACCACATCAGGTGGTGTTTCAGTGGTCTGAAAGTACGTTATAGGGTCTGGTTGAGGGTCTGGTTGGTCCATTCACCAAACCTTGAGGAGGGGTAAGAAAACGATGTCTATTGACAATGTAGGATATTGAAATATGTCCGATTTTATGTACCATGGTGAAAAACAAATAGTAAAAAAACAAATTTAACAAACCATTGGTGACAGAATATAACTTAACATCCGTACCTTGTTCCAGCGTTCATGACATCAGTCACTCAAAGATGACCTCGGGAGAACCGTGGGTATCATCATCGCCTTGGGAGGTGGCCTCGCCAGTCTCGTCCTTGATGGGTATCATACAAAACGAAAATCTATTTTTGTTTCCAAGCATCCATTTTAATGGGTTACAGAAGGGAATGTAGAGTTAAGCACGTACTCTTCATTTACTGACCTTAATGGGTATTGCCGCCACCCGCTTGGAAAAGTGATCAGTCGCCGTCAGACACCGATGGGGTCCGATGACATCCACCCCTGACATCTCTCTAACACTTTAGATGATGACTTTATTCTTACCCGTATCTGTGGCACACAGTATGCAGATTTTCACATTTGTAAGGATACTGACACACACAATTCTACAAGAACTCTGCTGTGGTCAAATAAAGCAACCATTACAAAACAGCTTATCAGGACAAAATTTGAATTGTGACACTTTTTTTTAACTAGGCAAGTCAGTTAAGAACAAATTCTTATTTTCAATGACGGCCTAGTGGGTTAACTGCCTTGTTCAGGGGCAGATGGACAGATTTGTACCTTGGGGGTTTGAACTTGCAATCTTCCGGTTACTAGTCCAACGCTCTAACCGCTAGGCTACCCTGCCGCCCCAGTGTGACTCTTACCGATCATGTGTCATGGTGAAACAACTTTGATGGGCTTTAACTCCGGGCGCCACAGTCTTCAACCTCTCAAACTTCTGGCAGGCTAGACCGGGAACTGATCTTTAAGCACAAAGTGACAAATTGAAACATTGTGTGCTCTCTGATATGACATTCATTGAAATCATAATAATTTCAGATATAACAGAATATGATTGAATAACAAAAGGTTATTTCACTTGCCCAGCTGTCCATCTCCTTGACAATTCCCTGTCAGAAGAAGCGTAGGTTGATTTTGGCAACCATGCGCTTCACTCCGAAATGGCCAGCATGCATCTCGGTCAGCACGGCATCCTCCTCCTTAGTAAAAATCGCCATCCTTCCCCCGTAGGTACAGTACATATGGTTGCCTAACAAGTTGGAAGATAAGAGTTGTTGAAATACTCAAGTCTAAATACATTTGCACTGCTGTCTTTCTCAGTTTCTTTCTCTCCATCTCTCTGTCTGTCTTCCACTTTCTTCCTACCTGTCTCTCCCTCTCTCACTTTCATCCTTTCTTTCTCAGTGTCTGTTAATGGAAGACACCAAGTTAAGGGCATTTGTAATTACCATAATTGCTTACACCTAACCCTTTGATTGATCAGATTTAGCTTATAGCTAGATACCGCAATATGACAGACATAACTATATCAGTTGAGGCTGCTGAGGGAAAGATGGTTCATAATAATGGCTGGAATGGAGTTAATGAAATGGTATCAACTAAATGGAAACCACGTGTTTGATACCATTCCATTTACTCCATTCCAGACATTATTATGAGCCATCATCCCCTCAGCAGCCTCCACTGAACTATATGTCTAGCTAGCAACTAGCTGACCAACTAGCTAGATGGAAAATGGTTGTTGAAAAATGGTTGTACATAGCTAAATCTGTCCAGTTATCTAATAGAAGTTAACTGCTTAACGTTACCCTGAATTGTGAATATCTCTGTTGCGCCTCTTGTCGAAATCACTGGTGCCTTTATAGTACTGCGCCTGGTTGGTTAAATAATGAACATGTAATTGGGGAATTGAAACCAGGTGTGTAAAACAAATGGAAAATGAAAAGTGGATCGGCGAAGGCTAGAAGACTGGGGACGTCGAACGCCGAACGTCGCCCGAACAAGGAGAGGGACCGACTTCGGCGGAAGTCGTGACAGTTGCACATATAGCGCAAAATTTTACGTGGCGTCATTATGTCATGTACCTACCTACGTTATATAGGTATGCACGTCAAGTCTAGAATTTGACTAAATTAAACTAGAGGTTAAACTAGACATCGGCCAATACTGATGTTGGCATTTTTAGCTAATGTCGGCCGATTCTGATATGTTCACCGATATATTGCGCATCCCTAATAATAATAATAATAGGAGTAAAATAAAGAACAGAGTAGAAGTAGCAAATTATGAGTGCATGTGTGTGCATATGCTCTGGCCAAACCCATCGGTTTTTGGACTAATCAGACGGCCCGAATGTGTTCGCATTCAGTGAAGGGTCGGTGAGTGGACGTGGCATAGTGTTTGGCCGGGCCATGTAGTCAACTCCAATTGAGTCATATATATCTGGCCTATGTCTCGCTGGACTGTGCTCGGTGTCAAGATGGTTTGTTTGATGTGTCCTTCACATGTGTTAAATGTTATTGCTTTCCAGGGAGAGAGAGACCTCTCTCTGTCACTAAATTATGTATGACCATCACTACATCATTCAGAGTACTACCGACACACACACTTTACATGCCTTTGCCTCTAATCTTCTCTGTCTTTCTCTCTCAAATTCAAGCTGCTTTATTGGCATGAAAAACATTGCGTCAATATTGCCAAAGCCAATACAAGCTGTCATCAAGGCAAGGGGTGGCTACTTTGAAGAATCTGAAACACATTTTTGTTTTTTTGGTTACTACATGATTCCATATGTGTTGTTTCATAGTTTTGATGTCTTCCATATTATTCTACAACGTAGAAAATAGTACCAAAAAAAAGAAAGAAAACCCTTGAATGAGTAGGTGTGTCCAAACATTTGACTGGTGCTGTACATATTTGGCTGCAAGAGGAGCCCTTGCTCCTTCGCCCATTAGTATTTTTGGTTTTTCCTCTGGGTTTAATACATTTAAATTAGGAATAAATATAGTAATTTCTGTGAATAATGAATCTCTTGGTGAGATATATTTCTCACAGTGAAGGAGAAAGTGCATCTCTGTTTCTACCTCCCCTGTCGTGCAGTGACCACATACACGCTCCTCTTTGGGGAACCATGTCTTTTTATGTCTGCCAGTTTTTATTGCCAATTGGTGGTCACTCAGCCTGTACTTGGTAAGGATCTGTCTCTGCTTCGTATCTCTGACAGAGTAGAGATAATCCGCATGTTAGTATTCTCTGTTTAGGGGCAGATAGCAATTTAGTCGGTTTTGGGATTTTGTTTCGTTTTTCCAATGTTGTAAATATGAGTCCTTTTGATTGGTTCATGTTGTTTATGTGAATTCTTTCTTTTGAAGCAGTGCTAGTGTCAGGTTGGATGGTTAGGTTCAACACCAGCTGACTGAGAGGGCTCGTTTCTGGGCTTAGCTCTTGGGTTTGAAGTGCTTTCGATTGGAAACTTGAATTTGGACATGAATTTAGGTTTAGCCAAAATTGTAATAATATTTCTTGTTTTTTCATTACCACTGGAAAGTGGTCAAATTCTGCACTACATGCATTATTAGTTTGTGCATTTCTATGGACTTTAGGGCTTCAATTGGATGTATGTCCCACATTTTAAAGTCCCCAAACCTTCCTTCTGTAAAGAGCTATTGGTAGGATTATGTTGTCAAATATTTTGGTCCAAAATCTAATTGGGATGTTGATTTTGAATAATGTTGTTTTTATTGCGTACAATGCTCTGCTGGCAATCACTGCCATATTAAAGTTTCCCAATGTAGATACAGTTGAAGTCGGAAGTTTACATACACTTACGTTGGATTCATTAAAACTTGTTTTTCAACCACTCCACAAATGTCTTGTTAACAAACTATAGTTTTGGCAAGTCGGTTAGGACATCTACTTTGTGCATGACACAAGTAATTTTTTCCAACAATTGTTTACAGACCAATTATTTCACTTCTAATTCACTGTATGACAATTCCAGTGGGTCAGAAGTTTACATACACTAAGTTGACTGGGCCTTTAAACAGCTTGGAAAATTATGTCATGGCTTTAGAAGCTTCTGATAGGCTAATTGACATCATTTGAGTCAATTGGAGGTGTACTTGTGGATTTATTTCAAGGCCTAGCTTCAAACTCAGTGCGTCTTTGCTTGACACCATGGGAAAATCAAAAGAAATCAGCCAAGACCACAAGTCTGGTTCATCCTTGAGAGCAATTTCAAAACGCCTGAAGGTACCACGTTCAGCTGTACAAACAATAATACGCAAGTATAAACACCATGGAACCACGCAGCCGTCATACTGCTCAGGAAGAAGACACGTTCTGTCTCCTAGAGATGAACATACTTTGGTGCGAAAAGTGCAAATCAATCCCAGAACAACAGCAAAGGGTCTACACATATATATATCACACACACACACACACACACACACACACACACACACACACACACACACACACACACACACACACACACACACACACACACACACCCCTATTCTGAAAGGCCCCAGAGTCTGCAACACCACTAAGCAAGGGGCACCAACAAGCAAGCGGCACCATGAAGACCAAGGAGCTCTCCAAACAGATCAGGGTTGGGTAATAAAAAAATATCCAAAACTTTGAACAACCCACGGAGCACCATTAAATCCATTGTTAAAAATCTGTCCATAGGACCACTTTAAGCCGTACACTCCACAGAGCTGGGCTTTACAGAAGAGTGGCCAGAAAAAAACTTTGTTTAAAGAAAAAAATAAGCAATCACTTTTGGTGTTTGCCAAAAGGCATGTGGGAGACTCCCCAAACATATGGAAGAAGGTACTCTGGTCAGATGAGACTAAAATTGACCTTTTTGGCCATCAAGGAAAACGCTATGTCTGGCGCGAATCCAACACCTCCCATCACCCAGAGAACACCACCCCCACAGTGAAGCATGGTGGTGGCAGCATCAAGCTGGGGGGGATGTTTTTTAACAGCAGGGAAACTGTTCAGAATTGAAGGAATAATGGATTGCGTTAAATACAGGGAAATTCTTGAGGGAAACCTGTTTCAGAGATTTGAGACTGGGACAGATGTTCACCTTCCAGCAGGATAATGACCCTAAACATACTGCTAAAGCAACACTCAATTGGTTTATGGGGAAACATGTAAATGTTTTGGAATGGCCTAGTCAAAGCCCAGACCTCAATCCAATTGAGAATCTGTGGTATGACTTTAAGATTGCTGTACACCAGCGGAACCCATCCAACTTGAAGGAGCTGGAGCAGTTTTGCCTTGAAGAATGAGCAAAAATCCCAGTGACTTGCAGCTGTAATTGCTGCAAAAAGTGTCTCTAGAAAGTATTGACTTTGTGGGGGAGGTGAATAGTTATGCATGCTCAAGTTTTCTGTGTTTGTCTTGTTTGTTTCACAATAAATAAATAAAATTGCATTTTCAAAGTGGTAGGCATGTTATGTAAATCAAATGATACAAAACTACCAGGTTGTAAGGCAACAAAATAGGAAAAATGCCAAGGGGGGGTGAATACTTTCGCAAGCCACTGTATATGGTCAGTAGTACAATGGCCAATTTGACATTTACTTATTACATTTTGTCCTTGAAGAAAAGTTTGGATTCTTGAATTGAAAATGCTACAGAAAACCTTTCCCATGTTGCTGTTTATGCAAATTCCCCTGTAATTATTGGGGTCTGATTTGTCTCCACTTTTGTGGTTAGGGGAGATGAGCCCCTGGTTCCAGACATCAGGAAAGCAGACAGAAGTTAGTACCATGTTGAACAATTTAAGCGCAGCATTTTGCGACACAGGTGTGCTGTTTTTCAGCATTTAATTTCTGATGTTATCTAGACCACAAGCCTTTGGTTTTATAGATTTTAGCTTTTCATTTAGTTCTTGTTTGGTTATTGGGTAATCTAATGGATTTTGGTTGTTTTTTTAATGACTTATTGATATAATTCAATTTCTTGCATGTATACTGTTTCAAAGTATTTATAGCGTAGCTCTGGGTTGTTTTGCTGCTTATGTTTTTTCATTTGACATTTGCCTTAGGTGTTTTGTAATTGTTTAAACATTTGTTATCAAACCATTTTTCTAGTTTTTTGTTTCTGATGTTGCATTTCTTTGGTTTTCTAAAATTTGCTTTTGATGCTGCTTTTTGGAATATGCAATTGATGTTTCGAGTAGGTGAAGACCTGTATAGAGTTAATTTCATTTGAGTTGAATGTTTCAATGAATTTCTCTGCACTTTTTGGAGCGCATCTGTACGATTGGTTCATTTTGTAGAGTTTGTTGGGCAGTTTTTTTAATGAGTATTGGTGGTTAATTTCTTCAGAAACACGTTAATCTGACTGTGAGCTGACAATGGTGGCTGTGGTCTAACAGTGAATGCACTAATGGAGGAAGGGTCCATGTGATGGCATAATCGACTACTCTTATCCCAAGAGCTGAGCAGTAAGTAAACCGACCTAAAGATTCCCATCTGATTCTACCATTAAGTGAAACCGATGTGAAATGGCTAGCTAGTTAGCAGTGGTGCGCGCTAATAGCGTTTCGATCAGTGGCGTCACTCGCTCTGAGACCTTGAAGTAGTGGTTTCCCTTGCTCTGCAAGGGCCGCGGCTTTTGTGGAGCGATTGGTAACGATGCTTCGTGGGTGACTGTTGTCGGTGTGTGCAGAGGGTCCCTGGTTCGAACCTGGGTAGGACTAAAGTTAAACTGTTACACAAGCATGTACAGGCCTAAGGTTCGATAGAGATGCACTAACTCCTTCCTGTTTTTGTTCAGTATTCGGTCAGGACTGTTTCTCATTATTTATAATGAGGGGAGGGGTTTCCAAATATATGCGGTGGTTACCTCAGCTCCAAACTTTTAAAGGAAGAACCACTGTATGTTAACAAAAATGTATAAACCTGTTTTTGCTTTGTCATTATGTGGTATTGTCCATTTTAGATTTAAGGCTGTAACTTAGAAAATGTAGAAAAAGTAAAGGGGTCTGAATACTTTCCAAAGGCATTGTAAGTGTTCGCATGTCAGAGTGGGATGGTGAGCCATTATGATGTTGATCAGTGAGGCACAGTCCACAGTGATCGGCTTTATTTTGTCCATCAACTGTCCCGGGAAGTATTTTCTTGGTAGGAGGGTGGACACAACATATTGATTGTTGGGAACGCTCTGCCACTCTTCTCACTGCCCAAGATACATTTTCACATTTGGCACGAAGGTCATTTGTTGGGGATGTCAATCTTATTCAGAAGTTATACACCTGGTGTCAAGGGAGTAATCTTTCCTGGACCAAGAACCTCCCATGTGAATTGATAATTACTGCAGTTGTGGGTGGAGCAAACTGGGAGGCTGATAGGTTGACCTGGGCTGAGGCAGACTGTGCTGGAGCAGACTGGGAGTCTGGTAGGTTGATCTGAGCTGGCGCAGACTGGTAGGCTGACCTGGGCTGGAGCAGACTGAGAGGCTGGTAGGCTGACCTGGGCTGGAGCAGACTGGGAGCCTGGTAAGCTGACCTGGGCTCGAGCAGACTGTGCTGGAGCAGACTGGGAGGCTGATAGGCTGACCTAGGCTGGAGCAGACTGGTAGGCTGACCTGGGCTGGAGCAGACTGGGAGGCCGGTAGGTTGACCTCGGCTGGAGCAGATTGGGAGGCCGGTAGGTTGACCTGGTGCAGTGTCATTAGGCTGTGTGGTGGAGGCCATGCTGGTTATGCTGGTCTTAGGTTGTGCCTGTGTTGTACCAAGCTGGTGGACATGTTCTTTTGATGCAGAGAACATAATGACTAGCTGCTGGTTGAGGGTATCAATGTACCTCTCTCTTTGTTGTAGCTCCTCTCTTGTTGTGCTCAGATGGTCTCTGAGGTCATCATTAGTCTGACTCAGTTTGTCCATTCTGCTTTCTAATTTAGCAAAAGATGCTCTGCTCTCCTCCCTGAACTGTTTCATCTCTTCTTTTAGTTTCTGGACAGTGTCCTCCACTTGAAACTTGTTCTCTCTATGACCTCTGCTTCAGCTAGGGAGAGGGTGTTGTGGAAACGTTGCATAGCAGGTGTTCTTGGTGTTGTAGGCATGTCCTTGGCTCTGTCTGCTGCAGGTGAGGTAGGTAGAAGGACACAGAGAGCTTCCTGCTGGGTCACAGAGGCTGTTGGGGTCTGCTTTTCTCCATCCTCCTTGACTTTTTCCTCAGCTTCTGAGATGAGTTCAGCTTCTACTTTTAGGGTAGCAAACACATTCAAGCCTCCAGGCTTTTGAGAATCATTGCCTTGCATCAATGCAGTTGTCCCTAGTGTCTTTAGAGAACTGTTTTACTTTGATATCCTTTGTCATTTGTCCTTTTGTCTTTCTGTTGTTAACTAGCTATGTTTTGTTAGCTAGCTTCTTTTAGGAGAGTCCCTAACAACTTGTAAACAATCCAGCTAGCTAAGATAACTGCACAATTTGATATAAAATATACATCTTCATCGCTTGCTGCTTGTTTTGTCTCCCATTCAGTCTTGCAGTTTTCCGTTTGCTTTTTCCAATGTACTTCACTCTAAAACCATGTACATTTCGATATTTGTAAGAGTACATTTTTTTCAGCAGCTGCTGCTCAATTTGGATCTCTCTCTCTCTATTATCCACCAGATCTCAATATTTTAAGTGAGAGAATGACTCAGAAACTAACTGTTGTTTCCCAGTTATAGAGCTCTCCCCTAGCTGCACAGGTAGGCTATCTACTTTTCTCTCGTGTTGTGTTGAACCACAGTAACCCAGAAAAAGAACTGCTAAACCTAGGTTACTCTCTTCTGGAATTGGCAGGATACACCCATTGGAGTCAGATATTCTTCAAAAGGTCCTGATGAATGTTCAGATACCTCCTAGGTTCACAGAGGATACACTAAATACATAGCGGTGGACTACTGTGAACAGCTGAGACGGTTGTCTGTCGGTGAGTAGGTCTGTCTGTCTCTTTGGCCACATGGCCATTAGTCGTAACGCTTTATTTCCGGTCCTGAAAGGCTGCCAATAGAGATTTGAAACCAATTACATACCTATGTACAACTGGAGCAGCTGAAAGGTAGGAAAGTCAGTCAGTCAGTGGTCTCTGTAGCCACTGGTCAGTGATTTTACTGAAGGTTTCAAGAACTTCCGACGTGAGTTCCATTCTGGAACGTTCCAACATGAGAGGATCAAAATGTTCCTCTGAGCCGCTGTTAAAGCATCTGTTCTGCCCCTCCCCTTTTAATTCTGCCAGTTGACGTTTTAAACTCTCCCTGGGGAATAATCCCACAATGGACGGTGGTAATCTCAAATTGAGGACACGACAGTTTAACACAGCTAAAGCTGGCCACAAACGTGAATACAGAGGAGCAATTAAAAAAAAAAAAAAACACAAGTAGGTTGGAGATTGTTGATTGTTGCACATCAGACCTAGGTTTAAATGCTCTTGAAATTATTTCAAATACTTTATCAGTGCTTGATTGAGCTTGCCTGTTGCTACGTAACGAATAGAAAAGTCAGAAAAGTGCAAAACCCTGGCCACGTGACACTCCAGAGAGACGAAAGAAAACACTAAAATTCAACATGTCTGTTGCACATGTCAATATAATGTATATAGAAAAGCTAGAAAATATCTACATTTAGTGTATATGTATTTAAAAGTTCTTCCTAGAGATGTTTGTGGAAGCTACTGGATATCTCCCTCATGCCAACTTCTTCGTTCCCACGTGGGGAGGTATTTTGGTGCAGGATAGGAAGTGAGGGTACAGAGTTACAGATGTTGCATTCCCCCGGGGCCACGTTCAGTTCCAAAATGTTCTAGAACGTTGCAGATAGAAATTCCATGAATAGAGCTGACGTGATTCCTTCTATGTCAGAAAGGCACGTTTTGTTCTACATAGCATATTTCTATCTCCATGTTCCAAAAAGTTGCATCCTGCTGAACACGGCGTGGGTGTCGAGGGAGGTATCAGGTATCGTGTCTCAACGACCAGCCGTGCATCTTCACTCTGTTCCCCTCCCTCCCTGCACCTCCCTCTAGCATCAGAGGGGCGTTCAGTAGAGCGCGCTGTTTTTGATCATTCAGCTAGATATATGCTATGTGGAAACAACATGCCTCTCTGACATGTAGAATGAGGAATCACGTTGGCTCTATTCATGGTATTTCTATTTGGAACATTTTGCAACTGAACGTGGCCCAGTTGTCACCTCTCACCCCTGACAGCTGAGCTGGGCATCGCCCAGATTACTGTATTTGATCTACACATCAATTATAAAAAAGTGTGAATTTACTCTGTGCATTCTGTACCTTGGGTTGATGACCTGCGTGAATGAGCAGAATGTCATTGGGATCCATAGAGTATAATCCTGACAATAAAACAGCATAACATACAGTAGTCTTTTTTTTTTAGGATGCCAGTCATATTTTATGTTCCTGTGTTTTAGACAGTTGTCACGTCTACTCCCGCTCCCCCTCTCTGGCGCTCGTTTGTCGCCAGTTTGGTTCATTATTACGCACACCTGCCGCCATCGTTACGCGCACCTGCGCTTCATCACCTTCCTGATTACCTCCCCTACAGTATATCTGTCGGTTCTTTCCCCAGGCGATATTGATTCTGTTCCTGTGTTATATGTCTGTACGCTACTCGTGTTTCTTGTTTTGTTCCATGTTTCATTTATTATTAAATTCACTCCCGACTCCTAGCGTACTCATTACAGCAGTATATACAGTGCCAGTCAAAAGTTTGGACACCTACTCATTCCAGGGTTTTTCTTTATTTTTACTATTTTATACATTGTAGAATAATAGTGACGACATCAAAACAATGAAACAACACATATGGAATAATGTAGTAAGCAAAAAAGTGTTCAACAAATCAAAATATATTTTTAGATTCTTCAATTGTAGCCACACTTTGCC
Organism: Oncorhynchus mykiss; assembly: GCF_057628025.1. Lineage (NCBI taxonomy): Eukaryota > Metazoa > Chordata > Actinopteri > Salmoniformes > Salmonidae > Oncorhynchus > Oncorhynchus mykiss. The sequence goes on from NC_143023.1 coordinate 57,792,727, forward strand.
TTGATGACAGCTTTGCACACTCTTGGCATTCTCTCAACCAGCTTCATGAGGAATACTTTTCCAACAGTCTTGTTGGCTTCTTTTCCTTCACTCTGAGGTCCAACTCATCCCAAACCATCTCAATTGGGTTGAGGTCGGGGGATTGTGGAGGCCAGGTCATCTGATACAGCGCTCTATCACTCTCCTTCTTGGTCAAATAGCCCTTACACAGCCTGGAGGTGTGTTGATCATTGTCATGTTGAAAGACAAATGATAGTCCCACTAAGCGCAAACCAGATGGGATGGTGTATCACGGCAGAATGCTGTGGTAGCCATGCTAGTTAAGTATGCCTTGAATTCTAAATAAATAATTGAGTGTCACCAGCAAAGCACCATCACACCTCCTCCTCCGTGCTTCACGGTGGGAACCACAAATGTGTAGATCATCTGTTCACCTACTCTGCGTCTCACAAAGACACGGCGGTTGGAACCAAAAATCTCCAATTAACTTTTAACTTTTAAGGCAAAATTTTCATCAAGGCAAAGGGTGGCTACTTTGAAGAATCTCAAATATAAAATATATTTTAATTTGTATAACACTTTTTTGGTTGCTACATGATTCCATATGTGTTATTTCATAGTTTTGATGTCTTCGAAAAAATACAAATAACGAAAAACCCTTTAATGAGTAGGTGTGTCCAAACTTTTGACTGGTACTGCATGTCTGTGCCACTACAGCAACCTAGTTATTCTGTCACCATTTTGTTCTTTCTGTCTTGAGTGCTTGAACACAGGTGAATATGTAGAAAGCCAATGAATAAATGAAGGGATATCATTATGTAATTCCTGTAAATAATTGGGTTTGGGATTTTGCATGCTTCCAGATGCCTCTCACGTAGCCTCTCCTCTGGGATGTCAGCATTGGTACCTCTCTCTCTCTCTGTCTGTCTGTCTGTCTGTCTGTCTGTCTGTCTGTCTGTCTGTCTGTCTGTCTGTCTGTCTGTCTGTCTGTCTGTCTGTCTGTCTGTCTGTGTCTCTCTCTCTCTCCCCCTCTCTCTCTCTCTCTCCCCCTCTCTCTCTCTCTCTCTCTCTCTCTCTCTCTCTCTCTCTCTCTCTCTCTCTCTCTCCCCCTCTCTCTCTCTCTCTCTTTATTTCATTCATGTTCACCCCTCCTCTTCTTTGATTACCCCCTCTCTCTTTCCTCTGTCTTGTTCACCCCTCACCTTTCTCTCTCTCTCCTTCCCATTATCTCTCGCTCTCTCTCACTCCCTTTCTCCGTGCCACCTCTAGCAGGTCGTCTCTTCTGTACGAACAAACTGTCTCACATTCACCCTCAGTTGTCGTCTTACAAGGTCGACTCTGAAATCTCATTTACAGAGATAGGAATAGCAGGTGCACCGCAGGAGGACTCCGCTCTCGTGCGTGCGTGCGTGTGTGTGTGTGTGTGTGAGGCGCCGGTGTGTGTTTTGTGTCTTTGTGGTGTGTGTGTTCCAGAGGAGCTGTGCAGCGTTTTGCACGTGAGAGCGAACAGACAAAGCTGGCCTGGCAATCAGACGTGGGTATCAAAGGATGTGTTTTGGAGACCGCAGGGGAACAGGATGCAGGAATTTGTTACCAGCGAGCTTTCCGCTGGCAATGCTGCTTCTCAGGAACGCGAAGAGTGCAGCTTTTTCCCTTTAACTGGACTGTAATTACCCTCCTCCTCTCTCTCCTTTCTTCTCCCTCTCTCTTCTTTTTCTCTGGATCTGGTATTGGGAGCCAGGATGTGAAAGAGAGGAACTACGAGAGCGGAGGTCACGTTCAAACTCATCGAGACCTGCCGCTGGAAATACATCAGTGTCCTACAAAAGAAACAACATGCTCTGAGAGATTCTCTCTCCTTTTTTCTTGTTGTCCTCCTCCTCCTCTTTTTCCCCTTTTTTCCTCCTCCTTTCCTGTGGTGAGTTTCCCCCCCGTAGAGCCCCGGTTCCAACATGTCCTTGGCGTTCTGTGGGAACGAGAACAACTCGTTGGCGTACAACGTGGACAGCGGCGTTCTCAACAACGGCTGCTTCCTGGACGCGCTCAACGTGGTGCCGCACATCTTCCTGCTCTTCATCACCTTCCCCATCCTCTTCATCGGTGAGTGTTACCACGAGGTGAGAGCCACACGGCCTCACAACCACAAGAGCGGGAAAATATGTTGACGGACGGACGCACGCACACGCGCGCAAGCATAACTGTCCTATGGTAGCTCATTACTGAGCCATTCACTCCGTTACTGGGTGCTTTATGTTGCAATGAAATGATCTGTAATCGCTGGTAATCAGTGATGGTGTCAGCATATGCTAGAGGGAGTGTACCGAGCTGTAGTTGTTTTGTTTTGTTTAACTAACTATGCATTAATTCATTTTGCATAGGAATATATAGTCCACGGTACAGTTTATAATAAATGCCATTTAGCAGAAGCTTTTTATCCAAAGTGACTTAGAGTCATGTGTGCATACATTTGACGTATTGGTGGCCCCGGGATTTGAACCTATAATCCTGGCTTTGCAAGCGCCATCATCAACTAACAGTGTGTCCCCTATGATCAAACCATTAACATTCTAATGGGAACATGACCCTAGGTGAAGCATGGTGGGGGTGGGAGGCTGGTTGGGACATATTCCAAGAAACCCCTCGTTGTGGGAAGCATTTTTATTTTTGACAAACAAATGTGACCTTTCTGCTGGAATTTAGACCTCGCGAGCAGGAGCTGGAACCAGAATCTACTGTAGGGTCGGGTTGCACAACCCTGCTCGCCTGCCAGTCTGTTCCACCTGGCTACCCCCTCCAATTCCACTGGTGTCATCATCACCGTGTGACCGGCTGGCCACCTCTGCGTCATCAATGTGTGACAAGTTCACTGTGTCCCCATCCCCGTTTTGTAATGTGCTGTGACTTTCTTCAGCTGTTATCATTCCTAGACCCATTTTGTGTCCCTGTGACTGCTGGTGAAGTGACTCTTACGTGCTTGGCTATGTGTCATCAGTGTGTGACTGACCAAGTCTCTACGTCCCTGCGACACTGTTAGAGAGAGGCTACATTACATCTGAAATTCAACCCTATTCCCTTTACAGTGCTCCACTGGCTCTGGGAAAAAATACAAAGATAAAGATAATAGGGTGCCATGCCAGATTTACCCCGACACTACTAAGGACTGGGATAAACCCATTAGCTAGAAGGAAGATAAAAGATGGAGCGAGTACAAAGCGAGAGAGAGAGAAAGATAGGTATAAATAGGAGGGGGAGCTGAGAAAGAGCTCAAACGATTCATTAATTTTTTCCTTTATTTAACTAGGCAAGTCAGTTAAGAACCAATTCTTATTTTCAATGACGGCCTAGGAACACTGGGTTAACTGCCTGTTCAGGGGCAGAACAACAGATTTGTACCTTGTCAGCTCAGGGATTTGAACTTGCAACCTTCCGGTTACTAGTCCAACGCTCTAACCACTAGGCTACCCTGCCGACCCAAAGTGATTAACGAGAGATACTCAAGGAAACATGTCGCTGGTTTCGGAGGATTCGAGCGTTGTTAAGGACAACCAACCCAATCAACGAAACAAACGAAAACCAAGTTGGCCAAGCGGTATCAAACCAACTCCAAGCAAGAGGGCGCGCGTGGAGAAGGGGTAGAGGTTTATGGAAATCCATCAAAACCATCAGGTTTTTGAAATCCATCAACGAAACGCTTGCCAAACTTGATATCTTGGTTATACTACAAGAAGACATCAATGCATTATGTGCCAGTCTGGAATTCAGCCAACGTCAGATTGATGACTTAAGGAAAGAGAACACGGCACTGAAAGGTACTGTAGACTCTATTCCTGGCAAGGTGGAGGTGGTGCAAAGGGAGAACAAACAACTTCAAATAAACCTTCTAATCTTTTCAGGGATACCGGAAAATGACAACAGCGGAGGCTGTGAGGACACTGCCCGAGACTTTACGTCAACTCAACTGAAACTGCCCACTGATGTCGGGCGCAATGTCTCTTTCTCCAGAGTCCATAGAATGGGAAAGACCTCTGGAAATAGGCCACAGGCTATTATTGCATGTTTTGAACATTTTAAGCAAAAGGAAATGGCGAGACTTTGGAATGAGTGATCACTTCCCCACGGAGATCAATGAAAGGAGAAAATAAACTATATCCCATCACGAAGGAAAAGCGTTGCCCGAATCAACGAGTCTCCACGATGACGGATAAACTTTATATCAACGGACAACTGTATCAGGACTCCAGAGTAACTCCATGGCTATTTTAATCCAATGTTCAAATCTGTAAGAAATACATGCTCTACTGATCTTCACCTGACAAGGAAAGAGTTGCATATAGCTCAGGTTAGTGTAAGTAGCCTTCCTAACAAAAAACATCAGGTTTTTAACATGGTCAACATATATAATATTCATATTTTAGCTTTGACCGAAACACATTTTGATGCATCTGTAAATGATGGGCAAATGAACATTCATGGATATAGTCTACTGAGAAGAGACAGGAATAGGAATGGTGCGGGTGTAGCACTGTACATTCAGAATCATATACCTTTTAAGAGAAGGGATGACCTTAATGTATGTCAAGTAGAGGCACTATGGGCTCAAGTACATCTGCCTCTCCAGGCAGCCATATTGGTAGGGTGTGTGTATAGACCTCCTAGCTCTAAGGTTTCCTATCTGGGTTTGACCAGGCCACAGATAGTAACAGAGATGTATTTATCTTGTGTGGTTTTAATATAAATGGGAAGGATCATAATAATTCAAATAGAACTCAATTAATGAGATTTGCCCGAGAGCTGTGTTTTGAAACAAATGGTTAATGATACTACTAGCTCATCTACGAAGTCAGGTCACCTTTCGGCAGCCAAATCTAAACTACAAATGTATTAACAGAATTATAGAACACTATGTAATTATGCAGTTAAATGAAATCATAAGAAAAAATCTATTTTACAAAAATGATTTTATTGATTGTAAAAAGGTATGGAATACAGTTAAGGGCTTCCTTGGTACATCCATCTCATCATGCCCATCTAGTGTGGAGGTTGACGGATGAACGATAACAAAACCAGCTGATATTGCCAATAATTTTCCATATATATATATTTTTTTTACCAAGAACATTTATTTACTGCGTGATGCTGTAAATACCCATTCTTCCAAACAAGCTATTGTCCAATGGATTGATGATCATATTATGAGTGAACAAACCTGCTCTTTTCGTCTATAAATGGTGTCAGTAGACGAGGTGTTAAACCTGTTGAAGTCCTTACCCAATGGTAAATCTACAGGTTAAATCTTATGGACAATTTTTTACTTCGTTATGCTGCTCCCCAGATTGTAGCTCCATTGAAATACATATTTAGTTGGTCACTGGAAAAGGGGACATTTGCAAATGTATGGAAGCATGCTAAACTGTGTCTAATCCAAGACCGCAAAGAACCCATTACTCCTGCCAATAGTCGACCAATCAGTTTACTCCCTTCCCTCAGTAAGATATTGGAGGGTATTATGAGTAGACAAATATGGGAGTGTATGGAAAATAATGATCTTATCACAGCCAATCAGCATGCTTATCGCAAAAAGCATTCCACTACCACTGTATTGGTTGGCATGACTGACCAGTGGCTCAATGCTATTGATAGTAGTTGTGGGTGTACTATTTTTAGATTTTAGCGCAGCATTTGATTTAGTGTATCATTAAATATTTTTTGGAAGGAGGCAGCATTGAATTGGGTACAGTCATATCTAACTGACAGGAAACAGTGTACCTATATCAATGGGTCGTTTTCTTCCCTTAATGCGTTAAACTGTGGAATACCGCAGAGCAGCTGCCTTGGGCCACTTCTTTACTTAATATATACCAACGGCTTTCATTAGCCCTCATCTGAAACTCAAGCTACTATATTTGCGGATGATACTACAGTTTATACAGCAAGACAATCGTTTCAATAGGTACAGCATGCTCTACAAGTAGATCTGGGAAATATCAAGGAGTGGATTTGTCTGAGCCAACTTGTTTCGAACACCAAGAAAACCAAGGTTATGTTGGTCTGTTCCACCAGGAAAAGGCCAACACAGCATGGGATACAATTAAGTATGGGGGGAGTACAAATTGAGGAAGTGGCAGAAACCACACTACTAGAAGTGCTGCTAGACACCTGCTTATCATGGTCGTCTCAAATAAATCATCTATGTAAAAAAAAAAACATTTTCTATGGCATGGCATGATCGGAAGGATAGCTAAATATTTACCAGGGAAGATTCTTAAGCAAACAACCCAAACATGAATTGAGAGTCAGGTGAACTACTGTTCTGTGGTCTGGGGAAATGCATCAGCATGTTAAATTAAGAGGCTTCAGATTGCACAGAACAGAGCAGCGAGGATTGTTTTAAGGTGGAGATATGGTTCTTCTGTTTTTAGGTATGCTCAACAAGATAATTGAAAAAAAAAACATGCTTATTTTATTTCACAATATACAGTACACCATTTAGAACGGCCAAACTCTATTCACAGCAGTATTCAGTTGGTAAGAGACAGACATTCATGTATTATCATGTATTATCCAGACAGAAAAGAGAAATAGGCAAAATAACATTTAGACTTGGAGCAATAAAGAAATTGAATAATTTATCTGAGCTAACCAGAAATATTTCAATATATCAATTCAAACAGTACTTTAGAACCATTTAAATATAATAATTTGGAAGTTTGTGCAGGACTATGGCAGATGAAGGAATCAATCTATAATTTCAGACTGTTAAGAGTATTTATCTGGTCAATATGTCAGTGTATTATGTAACTGTTTGTTACAGTGTTATTATGTGAAAATGGGATCGTATTAGAAATTGTATTTGAATGTTTAAGGACTCTTGGAAGATTAGCTCCAAAGGACGACTAAAAGAGAAAATCCTCTTCCTCTCTCTCCCTCTCACTCATTCATCCTCCCTGTCACCTTAAGCCTGTGGGAGAATCTCAATTGCATTTCCTTGATCCCTTTGCACCCTCTCACCTCCTCAAAACCAATTGGATGAGAAGGTCAGAGGGAAGGTGCCTAGTGACCCTGAGAGATGAATCTCCCGCTCAGCCATGGGCGTCGTAATGTTTGCAGAGCTTCAGTTACACACACAGAATACTAATGTGTGTGTGTGTGTGTGTGTGTGTGTGCTCGCGCACATGCATGCCAGCAGTGCTGACTGATTAACTTAACCTCCCCAACAGATATTATAATGTAATTAGTAGGGAGGTGTTGTCGGGAGCAGCAGTTGGATGCATTGCTAAGGAACCCCATAGCAATTAGATTGTTATGTCAGTTTAAGGATATAAGCATTTGGTCATTTAGGACCAGGCGTTGTGTTTAATAACCCAGGGGTACAGCGAAGTAAGCTGTTACGCTCCTTTTTAAACGCAGATGTAACTGACCGGCGGGTACTGCCTGGCTCAACACCACAGTAGCCAGTTGAGAGAGGTGTTAGGTTTTAGTAGCTCACTGTAATAAAAATACATACTCCAACAACACCGGTGGTCTAGATGCCTTCCCGAAGCAGGTTGTTTGACCGAAACATTGGTAAATAAGATCCATTAAATGTCGGAAACATCTAGATCACCAATGTGCTGGAGTTTCTTTTTATCAAGCTGCATTTTTCTCTGTGCACCTAGCAGCGCGTAAGGTGTGTGAGTAAATTTACTTCATTATAGCTTTTCAGAGCTAACTGGAATGGCGGTCTCAGGCAGGGTACAGTAGCTTTGCTCTCTTTCTATCTAGACACGCCTTGCTGCAGGCCCCTGGGGGGTGACCCACCTCACAGTGAGGACCTTGACAGACTCGCCACTGACTCCCCTTTGATGACCTTTTAATCGAGTCCTACTCCTGTGACTCGCAGGGACAACTTTCTTGTTAGGCTCACCGTTTTTCAAGGTTATACCGGGGAGTCTGTAGAATTGATCCTATCCGCTGTTAAGCCAAGGTCATGAATTGTAATACACCCGAAGTGGACTTTGTGTGTCCCCTCCATAGTCTCTACGGGAATCAATAGTCTGAATTGTCTTCCAGTGGAGGCTGCTGAGGGGAGGACGGCTCATAATGATGTCTGGAAAGGAGTGGCATCAGACACGTGGAACCCGTGGATCTGATGTATTTGACACCATTCCGCTCCAGCCATTACCACGAGCCTGTCCTCCCCAATTAAGGTGCCACCAGCCTCCTGTGATGTCTTCTTTTAGGCCGGTATTTCATCGGATCAGCGGTAGATCCACCTTATCGCACGCTTGCCAATTAAATGAACATTTTGATTGAACCAACATGTTGTAGTGTTTACCATGAATGAGGTCTATGCGAACTATGAAACATTGACCTTTAGGATGTGCATAGCTGAAAGAGCTTGATCGGATTCAATCCCGGCCATAGACAAGTAAAATGTAGAACATTATTGCGGATGCTTAGTTGGGAATTGACTCTCACCGGCCCAACAGATCAGATAAATGTCACGCTGTTCTCTGAAGCTAATATCCTGTTTCCTGTGTCATTGTTGTGTTTGCTGTGTTCTGAAAGGCTGGGGCAGCCAGAGCTCCAAGGTGCACATCCACCACAGCACCTGGCTGCACTTCCCTGGTCACAACCTGCGCTGGCTCCTCACCTTCGTCCTCCTCTTCGTCCTGGTCTGTGAGATCGCAGAGGGCGTCGTCTCCGATGGGTGAGTCCGTTCCCCCTGCTCTTCCGCTGGAATCACGCACCATGTTTGACATCACCGACTCCCCAGTACAATGCAACGACCGTACACCTCCATAACATTGAACACGAGTGGATCTTTAGCAAAGCTAGCAGTGTCATCAGACTTCTCAACTCCTCTGCTCCTCTCAATGACTGCTTCTGCTGTAGACTGTACTCTTTTCATAACTGTCCCCGCTCCCCCCACCTAGGTCACTAGGTCCTCTTCCTCCTCTGCACTTCTAGCCTTGCCTACTTTTTATGGCAGCACTGTCAACTTTCTCCATTTAGTCTTCAACTTATCAGTCTCCCCCTCTTCTCACTCCACAATCCAATAGTGTGTGATTCACAAATGTAGGTCATAGGTTAAATAATTGCAGGAAATCAATCGGAGCCTTTGCATTCCCTTGCCTCTGTCTCTCTCTCTCTCTCATTCACTCTTTCTCTCGCTCTGTCTTTCGCTCGCTCTGTCTTTCTCTCTCTCTTTCTCTCTCTCTCTGGCTTTCACCTCTTCGCTTTCTCTTCTGTCCTTGTATGTTCTCCTCCTCTCACGTTGATTGCCCACGCGTGTCCCCTATAGTCCCCTACACATGATTAATGTAGGATTGCCTGTCGGCGCTGAGAGCTTCTTCTATGCGTTTGTGAATTGATTGGAAGAGCTCTCCTCCTGCACTTTCGCCCTAGAATACCATTCACTATAGCACAATGTCTGCTTGCAGCTTTTATACGGCATTGAGTGTGTGTATAGAATGATTTTAACTTATCCAATTGGGATGTGTGTGTGTTTGTGTGCATCTGTGTGTGCATTAAACCCCTTCTGTCCTGTGTGTGTTCTCCCAGGTTCACCCAGTCCCTCCACCTGCACCTGTACATGCCTGCAGGCCTGGCCTTCATGGCGGGGATCACCTCCATCATCTACTACCACAACATCGAGACCTCCAACTTCCCCAAGCTACTGCTAGGTAAAGGCTCCTTCATAGTTTTCCAAGCACTTTAACAGAGTGTGTGTGTATGCATACTCTGTGTTTGTGTGTGCGCGTCCGTACCGTGCAAATTATGCCAGAATGCCCACCCCACTTCATTGCACAGCTCACCTCGCTTTAGTGTTAAACATCCAAGCCTCCAAACTTCAACTGCTGAAGTCTGTCTCCCTGTAGCGCAAAGATGCCTCTGGCTGTAGAAGATGTCCCCAATTACTGTTACGCGTGAGAGCAACCTCTTGCTAGGCTTTACTGAATGGTGGATAACCATGACTCACTTGCAGGTTTGCTGGCCCCTAGGGTCTTCTAAGCCAAAATCAATACAATTCAAATATAAGGAAGTATTTTGTACAGCATTGCGGTTTTGTCTAAACCACAGGCATTAATAATGTCATGTTAAACCCAGATGCATGGTTCATTTATATTCAGATGAGATGGCTTTTTGCTCTAGAGCAGGGGTACTCAACTCTTACCCTACGAGGTCCGGAGCCTGCTGGTTTTCTGTTCTACCTGTTAATTAATTGCACACACCTGGTGTCCCAGGTCTAAATCAGTCCCTGATTACAGGGGAACATGTTTCAAAATGCAGTGGAGCTGGCTTCCAGGGTCAGAGTTGAGTTTGAGGACTGTAAAGGTTGTAGGCAATTATCATTAAAGTGTAATTGCGTTATTCTGATTGGATGGATATCAATTCTACTGCAGTTCGAGGCTGAAACCCAAGTAATAGAATATTCAATGTGTGTCCATCAAGCAGGAGTCAGAGATCTGCTTTGTGTAATGATTCTAGTCTTGTGTATTCCATACCGATATTAGGTTGAAAGGGGTTAGTTAAAAAAATATATACTTTGTACTGTAGTTATCCTCATAAATCAGTTAGATTAAATAAGGCCATAAAATTCCATTTAATGTTGAACATATTGAATAATTTTTTTTGAAGTGAGGCGAGCGAGTAACAAAAATTCAATATCGACCTTGGTTCACTAATCAAAATATGTTTTCCTCATGGGGAGGTTAAAATAGGTGTAGTTCGTCCATAACTCAAAATGAAGTTGTTGTGTCTCTTTACTGGAAGCGAATGAGGACATTATGTGACTATAATCTTGCATTTTTTTCAGTACAACTTTTTTTTAAAATAAAAATAAAGTGAAGAGAGGCACTACTTAATTACATTTTAAGTAGTGATACAAATGTCAGCTGAGAATATTAAGATTGTAAAAAAGGATGCTTTCATGACATGGTACTGATGAGATTCTGCACAGCAAATTCTCCAGGGTTAAACACTGATCCAGCATCTATACACTGTAAAAACGTATTTATGGACTACCCACTAAAATCTATGAGTTTCACATAAAAATGCAGGCTTCTGGTTCTGCTTCAATATTCGAATACCTTACTTCCTTTTTTTATGTGCTCAAAAAGCATGACATTTGAAAATTCTAATTAAGTGATAATGCCCAAGAAGCTGGTGTTTGGACGATATATTGGTACAGGTATTGTTAGGCCCGAGATGAAGTGGAGGGCCAGCATTTCAGCCACAAAATGTGCAGAGGGAAAACATTTGTGCAAGGCCTGTTCTGACTAGAGATGAGCAATGTCTTCATACTTGACCTTGGGAAACTCTAGGGAAGTGCTTGTCCAGCTCCGTAAAGCCTCAAACATAAATTATCCACAACAGTGAGAACATTCTGACATCGTGCGCATGAAACAACTGGCGCAGGGTTGGCGGTTAGAGATATTTGGAACTCACGAGTGAAAAGGTTCACATTAAGCAGCTTGTTATGCTTTGAGGTGTAATGGATCATGATGAACGGATATCAAAACCGTCTGACAAATTGACGTTGAAAGATGAGACCAGCAATTCCCACCACCGACAAAGTCATACGCACAACATTGTGAAGAAAATCTAGTTGTTTCGACTAAATATTATTAAGTAACTGGTTCCACAGACTTTTTTTTGTTTATAAAATGTTTTGGTCCCAGTGTTACCTGAACTTTTAGTTGGCCCAAACTTGAGAGAACTTTGGCAAAAACTCAGTCAATTGAAAACAATGTTTGCTCAACTTGTCTCACACTATAAATTATTATTTAGGATTATTTTTGTTGTTGTTGTAACAATTGGACCGAAAAGTAAATGGAAAAAAAGTCTGTGGAAGAAGTTAATTAATAATAATTAGTTGAAACAACTAGATTTATGGGTGTTTTTTTGGAAACCCTTAAAGGGAAATTTTACAATTATCAATATACACTGATGACCAAAAGTATGTGGACACCTGCTTGTTGATAATCTTATTCCAAAATCCAAAATGGTCCCCCCTTTGCTGCTATAACAGCCTCTGCTCTTCTGGGAAGGCTTTCCACTAGATCTTGGAAAATTGCTGCAGGGACTCGCTTCCATTCAGCCATATAAGCATTAGTGAGGTCGGGCACTGATGTTGGGCGATTAGGCCTGGCTCGCAGTCAGCGCTCCAATTCATCAAAAAGGTGTCCGATGGAGTTGAGATCAGGGATCTGTGCAGGCCAGTCAAGTTCTTCCAAATCAATCTCGACAAACCATTTCTGTATGGACCTTGCTTTGTGCACGGGGGAATTGTCAGGCTGAAACAGGAAAGGGCCTTCCCCCAAACTGTTGCCACATAGTTGGGAGCACAGAATCGTCTAGAATGTCATTGTATGCTGTAGCGTTAACATTTCCCTTCCATGAAGGCCAAACCATGAAAAACAGCCCCAGACCATTATTCCTAACTTTACAGTTGGGACTATACATTGGGGCAGGTAGAGTTCTCCTGGCATCCGCCAAACCCAGATTCGTCCGTCGTTCTGCCAGATGTTGAAGCGTCACTCCAGAGAACGTGTTTCCACTGCTTCAGAGTCCATCGGCGGCAAGCTTTACACCATTCCAGCCGACGCCTGGCATTGCGCATGGTGATCTTAAGCTTGTGTGCTGCTGCTCGGCCATGGAAACCCATTTTATGAAGCTCCCGACGAACAGTTATTGTGCTGACGTTGCTTCCAGAGGCATTTGGAACTCGGTAGTGAGTGTTGCAACCGAGGACAGATGTTTCTTACACGTTGCACGCTTCAGCACTCGGCGGTCCTGTTCTGTGAGCTTGTGTGGCCTACCACTTTGCGGTTAAGCCGTTGTTGCTCCTAGACATTTCCACTTCACAATAACAGTACTTACAATTGACCGGGGCAGCTCTAATAGGGCAGAAATTTGACGAACTGAGTTGTTGGAAAGGTGGCATGCAGTTGAAAGTCACTGAGCTCTTCAGTAAGGCAATTTTACTGCCAATATTTGTCTATGGAGATTGCATGGCTGCATGCTCAATTTTATACACCTGTTAGCGACGGGTTTGGCTGACATAGCCAAATCCACTAATTTGAAGGGGGGTCCACATATTTTGTCTATATAGTGTATATTAGAGTGATTTTGTCAAGAATCCAGTATACAGTGGGGCAAAAAAAAGTATTTAGTCAGCCACCAATTGTGCAAGTTCTCCCACTTAAAAAAATGAGAGAGGCCTGTAATTTTCATCATAGGTACACTTCAACTATGACAGACAAAATGAGAAAAAAAATCCAGAAATTGTAGGATTTTATTATGAATTTATATGCAAATTATGGTGGAAAATAAGTATTTCCAGTACTAAATACTTTTTTGCCCCACTGTATATACACGTATGTGAATGTTGTGTATAGACAGTATGGACAGCATGTGAAAAGAAAAGGTGTGTGTATAGCGGTAGTTACAGTATGTAGGATAAACCAAGACTAGAATACAGTATATACATATAAAGTGGGTAATACAGTATGTAAGCACCATTACAGTGTTCATTGACTATGTTCTGGACATAAGGGCAGCGGTCTCTAAGGTGCAAGGTAAAGTTTGTTTCTCAGTCTCTCGGTCCCAGCGTTGATGCATCTGTACCGTCTCCGCCTTCTAGATGGCAGCGAGGTCACAGAGACATGGTTTTTGCAGTAATACTTTTTTGTCCACTGTGGCTTTCATTAAGTGAGATTCTAAGTGAATACTTTATCATAAAAATGTAATTCTTCAACACAATACAAGTAGTTAATAAAGCCTTATTTTGAGGGCCTAGTTTTACCCTAATGCAGTGGCCTGAATCTCATGGTTTTCAGGCCTGCAAGTCACATTATGATGGCTTGCAAAGTGATGTATAATTCCTATTGGAATCCAGCCAGAGTGGGGATATTCACAGTATGATGGCTTACGAAGTGAGGTGTAATTCCTATTGGAATCCAGCCAGAGTGGGGATATTCAACATTTTAAATGTTTATTCACCTGCAACCTGAATTCAGGCTGACTGCTGGGATGGGGAGACAAAGATATGAGACAAGGAACCAACCATTTCAGAAACCGGTGTAGTAAGTCCAAATAGCAGATTGGATTAGTTTAGAAAAATGTTATTTATATTTGAGTAGGATATGATTCATGATTCAATCAAAGTACATGCAAAATCATAGATATGGTTTAACTCTGGTTAAGACCAACACTTGGGTTCTATAACAACAATGTTACACTGAAATATCAACACTCGGTAACACTTTCCTGTGTGGTAATTACCAAATAAATATTTTTGTTGCATCATCGAGACATCATCAAGCATCAACACTAATGTCTTCTGGTTGTTATAATTTGATAGCCAATATTCTTTATAGAGGATCTATAAAATCCTATCAATAAATGCCATGTCCCAGCTCAGTCCATTGCCCTATGAGCAGAAGACATTGAAAAGAATACGTATTTTTTGGGTTGAAATGATGTATTTTCAATGTCTTGTGCTCACTAGGTGGTCTTTGTCGTTTCACGGTTCTCTCATCGTCAATGTTGACTTCTTTCATCATCCCCTCAGTTGCCATGTTCCTCCTCTTCGTCTGATCACATACTTCTCTTCTCCTCCTCCTGCGTCATTAACTCATCCGCGTTCTGCCCATGTTCGTTCACTCTTCCTCCAGTTCCCTCGTTCACATCAGTGCTTGAGCCTCAACCTCGATGCCTTTGCCAATCGGTGTTAGTCGAGGGAGTGACCCCACAGGCGGTATTTCTCGGACAGACTTTAATCTCTGATTACAGCTGGGGCTAGAGAGATGGATAGCCATAGACATGGAGAACATAGAAGGGATATGCTAGTATGGCCATATGTCAAACGCCGTTATCCATTCTCTCTTCTTACGGGATCTTTTTAAATGTTCAGTGAATAAGGCCTTTGTGGGAATCAAACCCACATCTCTAATCAGTAGTACTCACTCTTCACTTTCCTTCACAACCATCCTTCCATCGATCACCTTTTCAATAGGCTTCTTATTGACTCTGCCTTCCATTAGAGATTTACAGTACAACTGCAGGCCTGACAAATACTGTAAGTCATTGACCTTCAAAACAGCCACAACAAACACACTGAAAGGACTTACACTGAGTGTACGAAACATTGAGAACACCTTCCTAATATTGCTGCACCCCCCCTATAGAAAGGACTTATATTGTTGATTCATTGACTGTGACTCACCATAGCAACCTGCTACAACAGGATCTGAATCGACCACCGTTTTCAATACTGAGTCCCTTCTTTTCACTCTGTTTCTATGGATATTGAGCTTAACAACCATGGACATACATCACTAAACAACTGGAAAGTCAAGGCGAGAGAGAAGGAAGGGAGGAAGGAAGAAAGAAAGGGAGGAGAAGAGAGCAAGGAGGGATGGAGCGGCTGGAGGGGGAGGGGAGAGAACATGAGTTAGTGTTTGAGATGCAGGCCACGTTTCTGTTATGAACATCTGCGGACTTCACGGGGGAGGAAAAAGACCCCAAATCCCAGAATGTTCAGCATACTCCTACGAGACTCTGTTACCATGGTTTCTCTCCTATAAAACATCAAAAAAAGTGTGAAAAATTACATCGGTCACATCGTTTCGGATGTGTCTTGGGGATTTATAATGGATGGCATCCGTGAGTGGGTTGTCTTTCCAGCAGGTAGGCGCAGTCATTCTGACAGTTCCAGTACAGCTGTTCATTCCCTATTGTCACTTGAGTTTTAAACACGAGCAGTTCTGTCAGAAGTGCCATGACACAAAATGTAAACAAAACTGACACAAGCAGAGGAAAGATGGGGGGGGAAATGAATTAGAAAATGTATATGATATGGATTCTAAATAATACGTATGATATTCACTTTGTAGATATACAGTTCACTCCTTATGCAGTGTGTACAGTTCACCAGAAACAACATTCCTTTTACTTACTGGATATCTGCATAATCTGTTGGGAATGTATAGGACTTTCCTAACCCAATTGCATTCGTCGGGAGTTGACTTGAGATGACTGACGATTCCCTTTATGAGTCCTGAGGTATTCAAATGTTTCTCTCTGATCCTCTCTAAAGCCCTACTGTTCTACTGGGTCTTGGCCTTTCTGATGAAAACCATCAAGTTTGCCAAGTACACGGAGCACGGCATCGGCCTGAGACAGCTCCGCTACGGCATCACAGGACTCCTGGCCCTGCTCTACGGACTACTACTGGCTGTGGAAATCAACGTCATACTGGGCAGGGTGAGCATCAGTGTGTGTGAGTGGGGGATGGTGTGCGTGTGCATGTATTTGTGTGTGTGTGTGTGTGTGTGTGTCATCCTAGTGCGTTTTGTGTGTACGGGCATCTGTTTTCCTCAGTATGTCTGGACGTCTCTATCCTGTCTTTTCCTCTGCTTCAATCAGCTCTCCCCTCTTTCGGTCAAGCATTTTTGTATGCCCCTGTATATCGGATGTTAAATCTTGCTGCCTACAGGCCTGTTTCTGAAGTAGATCGAAGGCAGAATGTGCTAGGTTGTTGTGAGTCGTACAATCAGAGGCGTCATGCCCAAAGGGGGCACCAGGGCACGTGTCACCTCCAGATTTCTGCATGACGCCCCTGTATGACACCCGCTACTTGTCCCTAATTATAATAGGATGTTTATGATGGATATGTTTATGATGGACTTGCCAGAATGTTTGAATGATTCATCATTTTAATCAGTGGGAGTTCTGTCTGGAGATTTTCTTCTGAAAAGAATGGCGGATGTCTTGCTACAGTATTATGGTGATCAGGATTTCAAGCTCTATTTGTGTGCGCGTGTTGGAGGACAACGACATATACTCGAGAATGGTATTCACGCGAGTGTGTGCACATGCAGGTGGATTCGTGTTCATGTTGTGAGGCGTCAGTCAGGATCTTCCCATTCACAGCAGTCGCCTCTCCTCTTGGCACTATCCCACCTGGTCCATTTGTTCCTCTTTAGCATCCCATCTTGGGTTTGAGAGCAATCAGGCTCTTGGGCACTTGGCAATCATTGGCATTCTTCAATGGTTTGTATTGGTTAAGATGGGGACTAATCCAGCGGAGGCTCTTCAAAAGTAAGAAAGGGGAAGAGCCTTTCTTCTCAGTCAATTTCTTAAAATAAAACATTGAAAAACTAGACTAAAATATATTTATGTCACCAAATAATTGATTAATACACACTATTTTGCAATGAAGGTCTACAGTAGCCTCAACAGCACTCTACAGTGTAACGTTACTTATTGTAGCGGGTTTACCAACTCATTAGTTCTATTAGCTATATTGACTAGAATGTTACTTTAGCTAATATGGGGACAACGATGTAGACTGTGTGTAGCGGTTATGATATGGTTTTGCTTGGAAAGGCTTTTTTTGCCAGGTCACATACAGCTGATGTGTTGTTCATTGAAGTCCACGAACGAATGGAAAAGCTGAGAAGAGAGTGCATAGAGGCTAGAATGAATACTACATTGCTGTGTGCACCTAGATTGTAAACTTTCATTCGGAGGCTAGGGTGTAGGGACATTTTTTATAGCCTAAACAGCCTAAACAATAGCCTAAACAGCCTAAACAATAGCCTAAACCTATGTGTTATTGAACCGAATGAATGGAATATGAATGACAGTCATCCAACATGCTGTAATAGAATAAGGCCATGCTCGTGGAGGGGGAAAAAATTGTCCTCCCTCATCATAAACGGCACTGACCACCACTGGACTAATCTCAGCACTTATTCTAATTACAGTTTATATTCATGATCACTAATGGGCAATTTTTTCAATGCCTTCATGATGCCTCGGGCTTCTACCAGAGCCATCAAACACAGAGTAGTTTATACATACATTCCTGTTTTGATAAAGGACTGTGTATATAGAGAGAGTGTTGTATGTTGCTTTGGTAACATCTGCAGTCAGGAAAGACACATCTGTTGGGGGAAGAGTCCTCTGAGTCCCAATGTACACTGACTAACTCTAAACATATACACTACATGACCCGAAAAGTATGTGGACACCCGGTCGTCGAACATCTCATTCCAAAATCATGGGCATTAATATGGGGTTGGTTCCCCCTTTACTGCTATAACAGCCTCCACTCTTCTGGGAAGGCTTTCCACTAGATGTTGGAACACTGCTGTGAGCACTTGCTTCCGTTCAGCCACAAGAGCGTTAGTGAGGTTGCACACTGATGTTGGGCGATTTGGCCTGGCTCGCAGTCGGAGTTCCAATTCATTTCGAAAGGTGTTAGATGGGGTTGAGATCAGGGCTCTGTGCAGGCCAGTCAAGTTCTTCCACACCAACCTCAACAAACCCATTCTGTATGGACCTTGCTTTGTCCATGGGGGCATTGTCATGTTGAAACAGGAAAGGGCCTTCCCCAAACTGTTGCTACAAAGTTGGAAGCACAGAATTATCTAGAAAGTCATTGTATGCTGTAGAGTTAAGAATTCCCTTCACTGGAACAAAGGGGCCTAGCCCAAACCATGAAAAACAGCCCCAGACCATTATTCTTCCTCCACCAAACTTTACAGTTGGCACTATACATTGGGGCAGGTAGGGTTCTACTGGCATCCGCCAAACCCAGATTTGTCCGTCGACTGGTATATGGTAAAGCATGATTCATCACCCCAGAGAACGCGTTTCTACTGCTCCAGAGTCCAATGGTGGCAAGCTTTACATCACTCCAGCCGAAGCTTGACATTGCGCATGCTGAACTTAGGCTAGTGTGCAGCTGCTTGGTCATGGAAACCCATTTCATGAAGCTCCCGACGAATAGTTATTGTGCTGACGTTGCTTCCAGAGGCAGTTTGGAACTCGGTAGTTTGTGTGTTGCAACTGTGAGCTTGTGTGTCCTACCACTTCGCGGCTGAGCCGTTGTTGCTCCTAGACATTTCTACTTCACAATACCAAATCAAATCAAATGTATTTATATAGCCCTTCGTACATCAGTTGATATCTCAAAGTGCTGTACAGAAACCCAGCCTAAAACCCCAAACAGCAAGCAATGCAGGTGTAGAAGCACGGTGGCTAGGGAAAACTCCCTAGAAAGGCCAAAACCTAGGAAGAAACCTAGAGAGGAACCAGGCTATGAGGGGTGGCCAGTCCTCTTCTGCCTGTGCCGGGTGGAGATTATAACAGAACATGGCCAAGATGTTCAAATGTTCATAAATTACCAGCATGGTCAAATAATAATAATTACAGGCAGAACAGTTGAAACTGGAGCAGCAGCACGGCCAGGTGGACTGGGGACAGCAAGGAGTCATCATACCAGGTAGTCCTGAGGCATGGTCCTAGGGCTCAGGTCCTCCGAGAGAGAGAAAGAAAGAGAGAGAGAATTAGAGAGAGCATACTTAAATTCACACAGGACACCGGATAAGACAGGAGAAGTACTCCAGATATAACAAACTGACCCTAGCCCCCCGACACAAACTACTGCAGCATAAATACTGGAGGCTGAGACAGGAGGGGTCAGGAGACACTGTGGCCCCATCCGATGATACCCCCGGACAGGGCCAAACAGGAAGGATATAACCTGACCCACTTTGCCAAAGCACAGCCCCCCTACTTCACAATACCAGCATTTACAGTTGACCGGGGCAGCTCTAGCAGGGTAGAAATTTGCCGAATTGACTTGTTTGAAAGGTAGCATCCTATGATGGTGCCACGTTGAAAGTCACTGAGGTCTTCAGTAATGCCATTCTACTGTGCTCGATTTTATACTCCTGCCAGCAACGGGTGTGGCTGAAATAGCCAACTCCACTAATTTGAAGGGGTTTCCACATACATTTGTGTATATACAGTTGAAGTCGGAAGTTTACATACACCTTAGCCAAAAAACATTTAAACTCAGTTTTTCACAATTCCTGACATTTAATCCTGGGACAAATTCCCTGTCTTAAGTCAGTTAGGATCACCACTTTAGTTTAAGAATGTGAAATATCAGAATAATATTAGAGATAATTATTTATTTCAGATTTGATTTCTTTCATAACATCCCGAATGGGTCATAAGTTTACATACACTCAATTCGTATTTGGTAGCATTGCCTTTAAATTGTTTAACTTGGGTCAAACATTTCTGGGGGCCTTCCACCAGCTTCCCACAATAAGTTGGGTGAATTTTGGCCCATTTTTCCTGACAGAGCTGGTGTAACTGAGTCAGGTTTGTTGGCCTCCTTGCTCGCCTTTTCAGTTCTGCCCACAACTTTTTTTATGGGATTGAGGTCAGGGCTTTGTGATGGCCACTCCAATACCTTGACTTTGTTGTCCTTAAGGAATTTTGCCACAACTTTGAAAGTATGCTTGGGGTCATTGTCCATTTGGAAGACCCATTTGCGACCAAGCTTTAACTTTAACTTTAACTGATGTCTTGAGATGTTGCTTCAATATATCCACATAATTTTCCTGCCTTATGATGCCATCTATTTTGTGAAGTGCACCAGTCTCTCCTGCAGCAAAGCACCCCCACAACATGATGCTGCCACCCCGTGCTTCACGGTTGCGATGCTGTTCTTCGGCTTGCAAGCCTCACCCTTTTCTTCCAAACATAATGATGGTCATTATGGCCAAACAGTTCTATTTTTGTTTCATCAGACCAGTGGACATTTCTCCACAAATTATGATCTTTGTCCCTATGTGCAGTTGCAAACCGGAGTCTGGCTTTTTTATGGCAGTTTGGAGCAGTGGCTTCTTCCTTGCTAAGTGGCCTTTCAGGTTATGTTGATATAGGACTCATTTTACTGTGGATATAGATACTTTTGTACCCATTTCCTCCAGCATCTTCACAAGGTCCTTTGCTGTTGTTCTGGGATTGATTTGCACTTTTCCCACAAAAGTATGTTCATCTCTAGGAGACAGAACGCGTCTCCTTCCTGAGCGGTATGACAGCTGCGTGGTCCCATGGTGTTTATACTTGTGTAATATTGTTTGTACAGATGAACGTGGTACTTTCAGGCGTTTGGAAATTGGTCCCAAGGATGAACCAGATTTGCGGAGGTCTACTATTTATTTTCTGAGGTCTTGGCTGATTTCTGTAGATTTTCCCATGATGTCAAGCAAAGAGGCACTGAGTTTGAAGGTAGGCCTTGAAATACATCCACAGGTACACCTCCAATTGACTCAAATTATGTCAATCAGAAGCTTGTAAAGCCATGACATCATTTTCTGGAATTTTCCAAGCTGTTTAAAGGCACAGTCAACTTAGTGTATGTAAACTTCTGACCCACTGGAATTGTGATAGTGAATTATAAGTGAAATAATCTGTCTGTAAACAATTTTTGGAAAAATGGCCTGTTGTCATGCACAAAGTAGATGTCCTAAATGACTTCCCAAAACTGTAGTTTATTAACAAGAAATTTGTGGAGTGGTTGAAAAAATGAGTTTTAATGACTCCAACATAAGTGTATGTAAACTTCCGACTTCAACTGTGTAGTGCATGCAAGCTTGACTATCTTGGTAACTGTGAGAAGACAAGAAAACACTCTGTATCATACTGGAAGACGTCTTGGGAATTATTTCTGCAGATATATATTAAACCGTGTGAAACTATACCCTCAAATGTACTGACAAGATGCAGTAATGATTGCCACGTCCTGTGTATTGAAAAGGTTTTGGTTAGACTTTTAGATGTGCGCTTAGAAAGAAGAAGAAAAGTAGCTAAGTTTAAAGCTGAGATCCGCATTAGGGGAAACAGCGCCACTAGCTGCTCCAGGCGTATTTGTTATTCTTTTTGTTTTGTTTATTAGACGGAGAAAAGGAGCTCCGGCTTCGTGGTAAATATAAATGTGTAGTACATACTCTACTGTTCTATCGGGCTTTCGGTGATGTCCGGGGGAAAAAATGGTGTTCGTTATTTGAAGTAACGTCTCTGTTGTTGTAATATCACATATGGACGTGGCAGTTTCACCACCACAGATTCCAACTTTTAAGAAACATTTTCTTTGTTAAGTTTTTGTTTTACCTGGTGGGCGTATTCTCTGTAAGTGTTTGGAAGTTATGTGTCTATGCTGCAATTCTTCAGTAACCTAGTTTCCCCCAAGCTGAGACTCTCACTGCTGAACTGAACTGACTCTGTTACATTAGTGTTTCACTAACTGTCGTCCAGTTTCAGCGCTCGGGGTACCAGGAGTGTGCCTCGTTCTTAGACCTAGTGCAGCCCATAATACTTCTCTTCAACAAAGCTCTAAAGCTGAATAGCTCAAGTGAACACAGTTCAGGGTTTCTTATTTCAGTGTGTGATACAGGGAGGCTTTGCCAAGGCTTTGATGCATTTGCAAAGACACGACCAGGCAACCCATCATTTAATACACAACAGAGCAAGCTTCCCTGTCAGATACTCTACATCACACATAATTATCAGACACTATCTGTCATATCCATTAGCTCACAGGTCCATCAAGATAATCATTATCTCTCAAAAATTTGTCAGGCTTACGTTTGTGTTGCCGAAACTGTACATACGTTAGTGAATAGTTGCGTAGTTCGTTCCGTTGTTCACATTTGTGTTCTAAGTTCTGAATATATTCATTATTTAGGCTCTTTCTCTTTTAGTGAATCCTCCATCTGTCTTTTTCTCTCTTCCCACTTGATAACCCCTCTCTCCCTCTGTCCCTCCCCACAGCGCTACCTGTGTTTCACTGAGGCTACGGAGGTGAAACCCCCAGAGGACCTGCAGGATCTGGGGGTGAGGTTCCTGCAGCCCTTTGTCAACCTGCTGTCCAAGGCCACTTACTGGTGGATGAACACCTTCATCACAGCAGCCCACCGCCGCCCCATCGACCTCAAGGTCATCGGCAAGCTGCCCATCGCCATGCGAGCCCTCACCAACTATCTGAAGCTCCGCAAGGCTTTCGAGAGTCAGAGGGTAAAGGGAGTGAGTGAGTGAGTGAGGAGTGAGTGAGTGAGATGGCAGCCAGTGCGCTGTAAGTTTTCGTAAAAACAATGGTCAAAAAAAGATTACAGTAATAGTATTGGATACAGTAAAATACGGTATGGTAACATACCCTACCTTTTTTTACGGCTCAAATAAGCAAAGAGAAACGACAGTCCATCATTACTTTAAGACATGATTGTCACTCAATGCGCAAAATTTCAAGAACTTTAAAAGTTTCTTCAAGTGCAGTCGCAAAAACTATCAAGCTCTATGATGAAACTGGCTCTCATGAGGACCGCCACAGGAAAGGAAGACCCAGAGTTACCTCTGCTGCAGAGGATAATTTCATCAGAGTTATCAGGCTCAAAAATTGCAGCCCAACTAAATGCTTCACAGAGTTCAAGTAAACAGACACATCTCAATATCAACTGTTCAGAGGACACTGCGTGTATCAGGCCATCATGATAGAATTTCTGCAAAGAAACCACTATGAAAGGACACCAATAATAAGAAGAGACTTGCTTGAGTCAAGAAACACGAGCAATGGACATTAGACCAGTGGAAATTTGTCCTTTGGTCTGATGAGTCTACATTTTGAGATTTCTTGTTCCAACCGCTGTGTCTTTGTGAGACGCAGAGTAGGTGAACGGATGATCTCCGCATTTGTGGTTCTCACAGTGAAGCATGGAGGAAGAGGTGTGATGGTCCTTTGCTGGTGACACTGTCAGTGATTTATTTTGAATTGAAGGCATGGCTACCACAGCATTGTGCAGCAATACGCCATCCCATCTGGTTTGGGCTTAATGGGACTATAATTTGTTTTTCAACAGGACAATGCCCAACACACCTCTAGGCTGTGTAAGGGCTATTTGACCAAAAAGGAGAGTGATGGAGTGCTGCATCAGCTGACCTGGCCTCCACAATCACCTGACCTCAACCCAATTGAGATAGTTTAGGATGAGTTGGACCGCAGAGTGAAGGAAAAGCAGCCAACAAGTGCTCAGCATTTGTGGGAACTCCTTCAAGACTGTTGGAAAAGCATTCCAGATGAAGCTGTTTGAGAGAATACCAAGAGTGTGCAAAGCTGTCATCAAGGCAAAGGGTGGCTAATTTCAAAATCTAAAATCTATTTTGATACTTTTTTTGGTTACTACATTATTCCATATGTGTAATTTCATAGTTATGTCTTCACTATTATTATACAATGTAGAAAATTTAAATAAAAAAATAAAAAAACCTTGAATGAGTTGGCGGGTCTAAACCTTTGACTGGTACTGTAAGTATTCAGACCCTTCGCTATGAGACCCGAAATTGAGCTCAGGTGCACCCTGTTTCCATTGATCATCCTTGATGTTTCTCCAACTTGATTGGAGTCCACCTGTGGTAATTCAATTGATTTGACATGATTTGGAAAGGCACACACCTGTCTATTTAAGGTCCCACAGTTGACAGTGCATGTCATAGCAAAAACCAAACCTTGAGGTCGAAGGAATTGTCCGTAGAGCTCCGAGACAGGTTTGTGTCGAGGCACAGATCTGGGGAAAGGTACCAAAACATTTCTGCAGCATTGAAGGTCCCCAAGAACAGAGTAGCCTCCATCATTCTTAAATGGAAGAAATTTGGATTCACCAAAACTCTTCCTAGAGCTGGCAGGGCCAAACATAGCAATCGGGGGAGAAGGGCCTTGGTCAGGGAGGTGACCAAGAACCCGATGGTCACTTTGACAGAGCTCCAGAGTTCCTCTGTGGAGATAAGGGAACCTTCCAGAAGGACAACCATCTCTGCAGCACTCCACCAATCAGGCCTTTATGGTAGAGTGGCCAGACGGAAACCACACATAAGTAACAGGCACATGACAGCCCGCTTGGAGTTTGCCAAAAGGCACCTGAAGACTCTTTCAGACCATGAGAAACAAGATTCTCTGGTCTGATGAAACAACGATTGAAATCTTTGGCCGGAATTCCAAGCGTCACATCTGGCGGAAACCTGGCACCATCCCTACGGTGAAGCATAGTGGTGGCAGCATCATGCTGTGAGGATGTTCTGGGACTGGGAGTGGGAGACTCGCCAGGATTGAGGCAAAGCAAATGAATGAAGCAAAGTACAGAGATCCTTGATGAAAACCTCAGACTGGGGTGAAGGTTCACCTTCCAACAGGAAAATGACCCTAAGCACACAGCCAAGACAACATAGGAGTGGCTTTGGGACAAGTCTCTGAATGTCCTTCAGTGGCTCAACCAGAGCCCGGACTTGAACCCGATCGAACACTTTGTAGAGATCTGAAAATAGCTGTGCAGCGACACTTCCCATCCAACCTGACAGATCTTGACAGGCTTTACAGAGAAGAATGGGAGAAACTGCCAAGCCTGTAGCGTAAAACCCAGGAAGACTTGAGGCTGTAATCGCTGCCAAAGGTGCCTCAACAAAGTACTGAGTAAAGGGTCTGAGTACTTATGTAAATGTGATATTTCAGTTTTTATTTTTTAAATAAATGTGACTCGTTTCAGGAAGCTAGGCTTATGTTGCGCGTCACTACTTCACAGGAGTGCCATATCAATATGCGTTTTTTGGCAGAAATGCTTGTGAACTTGTATGCCATCTGTAAATATGAATGAAATTGTTAAATTACAAGCCTAGTTGGTTTAGCCACAGAAAAAGTCAGCAACCTTCCCGCTAGCCATGATTGGCTGCAATAATGAGTGGGCTGGATAATGCCGAGAGATGAGTTCGGATTTGTCTGCCATGTTGCAGTCTGTGACATGAGCTGGTCAGTATGTGTAGGTAATCCTTTCTAACACGGCTTTTTTGAAAGATATCACGTAGTAGAACTGCATAAGTGTTGCTCTCCACTTTCTGGAGGACCGAATTTTGAAATCAGTGGAATTTGAGTATGATGGCTAAGGAGATGGAGAAAATTCTGGCGTTTGATTGCAAATATGCAGACGGAGTCGAAAAGAGAACACACAGAAGGCTGTTGTATAAAACACCAGTCTCCTGATTACATCCTCAAACTAAGGGCAACCATGGCATCCGTGACAGAGGGAGAAGCGTCCATCCATGTGTATGGTTAAGATCGTCTAGCTAGCTACATTTTCAGATATTATACATTTCAAATTTTGTCACAAAGTTGTTTTAATTTCAAGTTAGTGTTCTGTTAGCTAGTTACATAAACCTAATATAATGTTACATATTTGCTCTGTGCAGTAATAATATTCATATCTCAGAGCCATTTGCATTGCTAGTTATAGCCTAATGTTAGCTAGCTAACATTGAACCTGGTTGGTTAGCTACCTGGAGATTCATGCAGGGTAGTAACATTATGAGTTGGGATTATGGTTCATTACTTAGCTAGCTACGTGTCTAAACAAAAGACTCCACTATGCAAGTAATCATTTCAATAGAATGTTCATGATGTCACTGCAATAATTGTTGATAGACGTAGCTGTCAATTCACTCTGGCTATCTACTCCGATTTCAGAGCTCTCTCGCCTGGGTGTGCCAGAGTGCAGAATAACTGATGAATTTGTGAACGCTCAACACCCGTTGAATATGGCCGGTGTCAGTAAATGTTGGCAAAACGTGTAATTAACTTGTTGCCAGCAGCACAGTTGCAATCACCAACCCTCTGGAGAACATAAAAAACAGCTTAACCATCTCTGCTAGGGCGAGTAAAATGGTCAGAGTGAGCTGTTCTCTCATTTGTGTCTGGAAGTAGCTAGCCAACGTTAGCCAGTTAGCTTGGGTGCTTGCCTGCTGTTGTTAGGTCAGAACGCTCAGATCAACCCGACTCCTCGGCCAGAGCATCCAGTCTGACCTCTGAACGCTCTGAGAGCAAACCGCTCTGAAATTACGAACGGACAATCTGACAATGCTCTGAGTTTACGAACACCCAGAGCGCACTCTGGCACTCCAGAACACACCCGTAGTATAAACCAGCCTTTAGTCTTGAAATCTTTGGTTGTTTTAGTATATAGCCTCACGTGTGAATTCTTAAAGAGATGTGTGGAGCTAAAGCTTAATCGAGCCGGTTGATGAGAAATTAGCAAACATTTAAAAAATCTGTTTTAGCTTTGTCATTATGGGGTATTGTGTGTAGATTGATGAGGGGGGAAAAAATGATATAATCAATTTTGGAATAAGGCTGTACTCTAACATAATGTAAAAAAACATCAAGGGGTGCCTTCGGAAAGTATTCAGACTTTTCCCCCACATTTTCTTGTGTTACAGCCTTTTGTCACTGGCCTACACACAACACCCCATAATGTCAAAGTGGAATTCTGTTTTTTGGCATTTTTACAAATGAATAAAAAATGGAAAGGTGAAATGTATTGAATGAAGTCTTCAACCTCTTTGTTATGGCAAACCTAATATATGTTCAGGAGTAAATATGTGCCTAACTAGTCACATAATAATTTGCGTGGACTCATGATTTCTTAATGACTACCTCATCTCTGTACCCCACACATACATTTATCTGTAGTCGAGCAGTGAATTTTGAACACAGATTCAACCACAAAGACCAGGGAGGTTTTCCAATGCCTTGCAAAGAAGGACACCTACTGGTAGATGGGTAAAAATTAAAGCAGACATTGAATGGTACCCGCAAAACACCAGTCTCAACGTCAACAGTGAAGAGGCGACTCCGGGATGCTGGCCTTCTAGGCAGAGTTCCTCTGTATAGTATCTGTGTTCTTTTGCCCATCTTTTCATTGGCCAGTCTGAAAAATGGCCAGCATCCTGGAGTTGCTTCTTCACTGTTGACGTTGAGACTGGTGTTTTGCGGGTACTATTTAATGAAGCTGTCAGTTGAGGACTTGTCAGGCATCTGCTTTTCAAACTAGACACTCTAATGTACTTGTCCTCTTGCTCAGTTGTGCACCGGGGCCTCCCACTCCTCTTTCTTTTCTGGTTAGGGCCAGTTTGCACTGTTCTGTGAAGGGAGTAGTTCTGACAAATAGCCTTCATTTCTCAGAACAAGAATAGAATGACAAGTTTCAGAAGAAAGGTATTTGTTTCTGGCCATTTAGAGCCTGTAATCAAACCCATAAATGCTGATTCTCCAGATACTCAACTAGTCTAAAGAAGACCAGTTTTATTGCTTCTTTAATCAGACAACAGTTTTCAGCTGTGCTAACATAATTGCAAAAGGGTTTTCTAATGATCAGTTAGCCTTTTAAAATGATAAACTTGGATTAGCTAACACAGGAGTGATGGTTGGAACACAGGAGTGATGGTTGCTGATAATGGGCCTCTGTATGGCTATGAAGATATTCCATTAAAAACATCAGCCGTCTCCAGCTACAATAGTCTATTACAACATTAACAATGTCTACACTGTATTTCTAATCAATTTGATGTTATTTTAATGGACAAAAAAAGTGCTTTTCTTTCAAAAACAAGAACATTTCTAAGTGACCCCAAACTTTTGAACCGTAGTGTATATATTTGATTTGCTGTAATATGAAAATACATTACCTAGCAGCCAACCTGCTTGCACCAATCCCATGTAATTACTGTAAAATGCAAACCCCACCTCCCCTCAATTAATTGAATTAATTAATTACAATTACAGTAGAATTTACTTTTAGAGTATTATACAGTAAATGTTACAGTAATGTACTGTTTGTCATTGCTCGGATATTACAGTAACTACTGGCAGCCAGTTACCTGTTAGTTACCGTAAAACAACGGTACCAAATATTACAGTATATATTACAATAAATATATATATATATATATATATATATATATATTTTTTTTTTTTTACAGTGCAGGGATTAGCTTGGATGTTCCACACAGTGACAAATAAATACAGTGTTAAGTGTTTATATAAGAACAGATTGCACAGTATGTTTTGGTTGATATGAATCTTTCTTTTGAAGCATGACATATTCTGTTTGGATTGCATTTTGTTAGGTTGCGTCAATGCAGCTTGCCCAGTCAGATTGTTTCAATAAAATGTCAATACGAGTAACTAAAAAGCATCGATTTTACTTGTTCTCTAAACAATTCAACTCTGTTCTCCAATGCCCTGTGGTGATTTGACATGCATCCGTAAATCTGAGATGGATTTCCAAATAGATGATTCTCTTCTCTAGTTAACACTGAACAGATATATATATATATATATATATATATATATATATATATATATATATATATATATATATATATATATATATATATATATATATATATCTCCCCCCACACACTCACACACATCCGACGTTCCGGTTCCCTTACTGTGTGTTACTGTCCAGTTTCACAGGAAATAAGATCATGTAACATCCCAGGCCATATCTGGTAACTCTGCAGGCTAAATAATGTTATTTTGCTTATATGTTGATTTGACACAACCGTGAATATGTGAAACTTGAGACTTTAATCATCACACAGAGTAGCAGAGGGACAAACCCAGTCACCACACACACACACACATACACACACACACTTCCCACTTTCTTCCCATGAAAAGTCGAGTTCTTTCACCCTGCGAGGGGTCAAAAAGTCGCAGTGTTCACAGTAGAATGATAATGACCTTGCTCCTCTTAATCTTTTAGTCTTCTTTTCCCTTCCATCTCTCTACTTCATCTCTCCATCTCTTTAATCCTTCTATCCTGCTGGAAGGACGTGGGGTGCGGATTCACAAGCAGCCTGGACTGTCTCATTGACCTCGGAGTCCAGTGTGCACTGGAAAACCCTGCCCCTGACCTTTGATCCTTGACCCCTGTCCCCTGCCACGTGTTGTGTCTCACTGAAAGAACCACGTCTGACCAACTCTCGCTATCTCTCTCAGAACCGTCTTCTTGACCTAACCAGTCAGGCTTCAAGGCAACTCACTCAACTGAGACCGCTTGTATCTGTGTCACAGAGGTTCTCTGCTCTGCCACAGCTGACTCTATCTGCTGCCTTTGACGCTGTGAACCATCAGATCCTCCTCTCCACACTCCTGGATTGCGTCCTACCTGGCAAGTCGCTCCTACCAGGTGGCGTGGAGAGAATCTGTCTGCACCATATGCTCTTACTACTGGTGTCCAACAGGGCTCTGTTCTAGGCCCTCTCCTCTTTTCTCTTTTCACACAAAGTCGCTCGGGTTCTGTCATATCCTCACATGGTCTCTCCTATCATTGCTATGCAGATGACACTCAACTACTCAAAAATCTTGGTGTGACCCTGGACAACACCCTGTCGTTCTCTGCAAACATCAGTGACTCGCTCCTGCAGGTTTATGCTCTACAACATCCGTAGAGGACGACCTTTCCTCACACAAGATGCGGAGCAGGTCCTAATCCAGGCACTTCTAATCTCTCGTTTAGACTACTGTAACGCTCTGTTGGCTGGGCTCCCCGCGTGTGCCATCATACCCCTGCAATTTATCCAGAATGCCGCAGCCCGCCTGGTGTTCAAACTTCCCAAGTTCTTCCATGTCATCCTGCTACTCTGCACCTTCTTACCTTCAGGTTATGCTCAAACCCTACATCCCATCCTGAGCACTCCACTCCACCACCTCTGGTCTCACCACCTCTGGTCTCTTACTTTGTTGATGGTAAATGTATTTTATACGATTGGGATGTGTTGTCTCACCTAGCTATCTTAAGATGAATGCACTTGTAAGGCACTCTGGGGTGGTTTGAAACAAGTGCAGGGTTAAAACAAGCATATGGGTATTTACACTACAGTACAGCACTAGGGTATGAACAGAACATCTGTTTGTTGCTGTCAAACTAGAAACCATATGCATAAATACATATTTGGATTTGGCTGAGATGGGGCCCAAGGGAAAATGGACATAGGGTCTGATTATGACAGTTAGTGTGTAGTGACACATCCTATATGAGCTAGAACGCATTAATTGCTTGGGACGTGACGTGCACATTTGTGTCCATGAAACAGGAAAGTCACACACACCAAGGTCATTTTCGGAAGTCGGGAAGAACCAAATTTGGTTTATTTGTTTATTTATGTATCTGCCCCTGTGCTCTCTACATCAAAAAGCCTGACCAGAGGCTGCCTCCAAGCCAGGACCTTCACCCCCTAGAGAGGAGTGGGAAAGCCAGGACACACACACTTGCACATGCGCACACACAGACCGAGAGGCTGTGGCTTGTTTACTACTCTAGCCAGAGTAGCCAGGCACTCTCTCTGATCATCACAAACTCTAAATGTGTAAACATCACACAACGCATTGTCAGTGCCAGGGGTATAACTACAATAAATAGTTGAACATACAAAATGTTTGGCCTCTGAATATTTCTCCTTCATACAGTATACATGGAGGGTTTCAACCTTTGTTTAAAATATTGAGATCAGGCAAACATTTTGACTGCACACAAGTGCCTGAATGCTGGTGTTATTGAAGGATCTGAGCTAATCTCTTCTGTGAGGACAGTATCCTAGGATTAAAACTGAACTCATGAGATGGCAGAACTGTGAGGACATCATTACTAGGGAACCACTGAGATGAGAAGCACGGGAACTACGCTCTTCTCCTTCTTCCCTCGTTAAACACTGAATCCCAAGATGCAACAGAAACAGCGAGCCAGCAGGGGTTCCATGCTTGTCCTAGTTCTGTAGGTTTGTTTTTTGAGTGTGTGGCTGGTGCACTGCTCCTGATCAAATTGGGTATGCAGTTGTTGTTTTTTCCCCGGGCCAATTACCTTTTCATGTCATGTTAACAGCCTTGTGATGTGTGACCTAGTTTTTCTGTTGGAAGACCTTTTTTTAGAAAGAACTGACCGTGAGAGCCGCTGCAATACAGCAGAAATGTATTCCGATTCCTTAGTAGGAACTTAGATAGCACTTTACTTGAATCTTGCACAGCAAATTCTCCAGTGTTAAATCAACACTGACAGTGTTCAATTCAACACTGGTCCGGTGTCAATATGGGTCCACAAATGTCAGTATTAAATGAACACACTGCTTAGTGTAAAGCCTTATTTGTATATTTCACAGCGTGCCTTGCCTTTCTGATCAATTGTAGTTACCACCCATGATTGTGTTTGTTAGTGACAGAGAAATGGTTGTTGCAGTCAATTTTCTTTGTCCTGTTGCCTTCACCAAGTGAGATTATAAGCAAATCCATTATGATTTTAATTGTATTCTTCAACACAATACAATTAGTTAATACAACCTTATTTTGAGGGCCTAGTTTTAACCGTAATACAGTGCCCCCAACCTCATTGTTTTCAGGCCTACAAAGTGACGGCTTGCAAAGTGAAGTGTAATTCCTATTGGAATCCAGCCAGAGTGGAGATATCCAACGTTTGGAATTTGTATTCACCCACAACCTGCATTCAGAATGACCTTCTGGATTGGGTAGTTGAAGATATGAAACTACCTAAACCATCTAAACAAGGAACAACCATTTCAGTAACGAGTGCAATAATATCCAAGTAACCAATTTGGATACAAATGTTCTATGCTATTTATAATTTGAGTGGCATAAGATTAATAAAAATAATAGATATTGGAACAAACAGTTAGAACAATGAACCTGCAATGGAGCACGCTGTGAAATATAACAATGGGCGTGGTTTTGGTTTAACACTGGTTATTAACACTGACACAATGTGTGTTAATTTAACACTTACACAGTTCATTTAACACCTGAATCAACACAAGAAATGCTAGACTGAAATATCAACTCTAGTTAACACTGGCCAATATGCTGTGTGATTTTTCACTTTTTTTTACCTGATATACTGTAATCATGATGTTCTTCCCCTTGCAGAGGCCTCTGGGCTCCATGCCGCAGGACCCTAAGTGGATCTGGAGGGCCCTATGCCAGGCGTTTGGACGTCCCCTCATCATCAGCATCACCTTTCGCTTCCTGGCTGACCTGCTGGGCTTCGCTGGGCCTCTCTGTATCTCTGGCATCGTCCACCACATCAGCAAGGAGAATCGCACCATACAGCCCCCGGTGAGAATATATTATTTAATATATATATATATATGTATGTATACAAAAAAATATATATATGGCAGCTAAAAGCTGAATTGTGTATACATCAAGAAATGTAAGAAAGCAAAGTAAATCAATCAATGTTAGCTAATCAAGAAAGTTTGGACGTCAGATCGATGGGTCAGAGGTAGCTACAGATTCTAACACCAGATCTCTGACCATTATACTGGTAGTTACAGGTGTGGCTTTACAAAATGTTGCCAGAGGTTTTTCAACTAACCTGATATTGTCGATACCTCGATTTGTGGAAACAGGAGTCTCATTAAATGTCAGTGTCCAGTTGCAGGGGGTCTGTTTGAATTAAGAAAATGCTCCGTTTTTAAAGTAAATAAATGTTTTGGTCCGTAAAAGTAATCAAACAATGTGTGTATTTTTCTAATCTTCTCTCATTGATTCAGACAGGTGCCACCCCAAAGGGCCGCATGTCACGATCAATGAGAGAAGACGGCGTACACATTGTTGGATTACTTTACGGACCCCAAACTGTATTTATTTTAATAATGGAGCATTTTCTAAATTCATACAGACCCCCAATGCAACTGGACAACGACATTTTATGAGGACAAAAATAGTATCGGAAATATCAGTTTAGTTGAAAAATCTCTGGCAGCGTTTTGTATAGCCACACCTGTAACTACCAGTGTGTGTAATGGTCAAATTTGGGGGTTTAAATAACAAATACAAGATACTCTAAAAACCAATGTATCAAACTAAAATACTAACTACTTTTGCAAAGTATTGTATTTACATTAAATACAGGTATTTTGTCATTTCAAAATACAAAATACAGTTGCAAGTACACGCCTTCACTACAACAACATTCTCTGTAACAGTAACATACAAAAAAAAAAAATGTTTTACTTGCTACGAATGTAATATGTGGTTGTTTATCTACCTTGGACTGACTTGCACTGACTGTAAGTCGCTCTGAATAAGAGTGTCCGCTAAATGACCTAAATGTAACAATTACAAAAAACAATAGGTATTAATATTGGCCTTGTTTCGGGGGCAGAGCACATTACAATAATACCAAGTGTTCATTTTTACATTTATATTTTGGTAATTTATCAGACTTCCGATACCAATGCAAGGTGAAAGAGAGACACAAAATTGATGGTCAGGAGGAGGAGGGAGCATCTCAGTCAGCCAAATGTATCTTGTAGCAAATACAAGACAGTCTAAAGACCAATGTATCAAACTAAAATACTAAATACTTTAGCAAATTATTGTATTTACATAAAAATACAGATATATTGACATTTCTAAATACAATACAAGTACACGCCTTCACTACATCATAACGGTAACAAAAATATGTTACGACTAATACCAGTGCAGCCTTCCACAAGCTTCCCATAATAAGTTGGGTGAATTTTGGCCCATTCTGACAGAGCTGGTGTAACTGAGTCAGGTTTGTAGGCCTCCTTGCTCACACACGCTTTTTCAGTTCTGCCCACAGATTTTCTATGGGATTGAGGTCAGGGCTTTGTGATGGCCACTCCTTGACTTTGTTGTCCTTAAGCCATTTTGCCACAACTTTGGAAGTATGCTTCAGGTCATTTTCCATTTGGAAGACCCATTTGCGACCAAGCTTTAACAACTGATGTCTTAAGACGCTGCTTCAATATATCCACATAATTTTCCTGCCTCATGATGCCATCTATTTTGTGAAGTGCACCAGTCCCTCCTGCAGCAAAGCACCCCCACAACATGATGCTGCCACCCCCGTGCTTCATGGTTGGGATGGTGTTCTTCGGCTTGCAAGGCCCCCCTTTTCCTCCAAACATAACGATGGTCATTATGGCCAAACAGTTCTATTTTTGTTTCATCAGACCAGAGGACATTTCTCAAAAAAGTATGATCTTTGTTTTTGCAAACCGGAGTCTGGCTTTTTTGTGGTGGTTTTGGAGCAGTGGCTTCTTCCTTGCTGAGCGGCATTTCAGGTTATGTCACTATAGGACTTGTTTTACTATGAATATAGATACTTTTGTACCTGTTTACTCCAGCATCTTCACAAGGTCCTTTACTGTGGTTTTGGGATTGATTTGCACTTTTCGCACTAAAGTACGTTCATCTCTAGGAGACAGAACGCGTCTCCTTCCTGAGTGGTATGACGGCTCCATGGTCCCATGGTGTTTATACTTGCGTACTATTGTTTATACAGTTGAACTTGGTACCTGCAGGCGTTTGGAAATTGCTCCCATGGATGAACCAAACTTGTGGAGGTCTACAATTTTCTTTCTAAGGTATTGCGATACAGTGAATTATAAATTAAATAATCTGTCTGTAAACAATTGTTGGAAAAAATTACTTATGTCATGCACAATGTAGATGTGCTAACCGACTTGCCAAAACTATAGTTTGTTAACAAGAAATTTGTGGAGTTGTTGAAAAATGAGTTTTAATGACTCCAACCTAAGTGTATGTAAACTTCCGATTTCAACTGGAGGTGCATGCACGCACGCACACACACACACACACACACACTTGATCTCCCGTTTTTTTAAAAGGTCAGGTCCTCCAAAAGGAGGACACACTTATCCTCAAAGGTGAACTCCTCACTTGGAGCCAATTAATTATTCATGAGGTTAATGACTGGCAACCTCACCGTGCTGCTTTCTGTCTGTCGTTCTGTCTCAAACTCTCATATTCCACTCAGAGCAGACAGGAAATGGACGCATCTGTCAGATCTCCTCTCCTGCTGTAATAATAGATCCTCCGTTTGTTGTTTGAAAGTCACAGAGTTGCGTAATGGAACATTGCTGATTTGCCTCAGTAACAGTAGAAGTGTTCTGTAGCTACGTGTAGAAAGCAGAAGGTAAAGAAAAGGTATTTTATGATTTTGTCAGAGGTTACGAAACTGAATATCTAAAAGAGGAGCTGATTTGGAAACAGTGGGGTGGACCTGTTATCTGTAGACACTCATAGAAGGCAAACAGCGTTCTTTTCTGGCTCTGGCTCCATCTCGACATTGTGTTTGGGCCGAGGTTAGACTGAAATAGTCGCCCCTGGAAGAGATTACAGAGTGCTGTCGAGCTAAAAAATGATGCCATGAGACTGTAGGCTGACAAGAAAAGGAGGTGTAGTCAGCTATTGATAAATGCAATGGCTTGGAACTTCTCAATAACTTGTTGTGAATCCCTGCAATGGAGCGTCCAGATGTCCAGAGAGAAATGGAAAGCTGGAACTTGAAGGGCAGCGTACTCAACCAAAGTATTCATTTGCATTCAATTGACATACATTTAGGACAGGAGTTGACTGTGTACCATTAAATATTGCGAAATGTCTCTGTGTATGAGTGTGTGAAAGAGAGAGGGAAAGACGGCAAGAAAGAGAGAGAGAGAGACGGGGAAGAGGGAGAGAGTGTGAGAAAGAGACAAATTACATCTAAGCTAGAATGACGTATTACCTGTCCTAGTTTTAATGGCTCCTCAGAGATATGAGAACAAATATATCTTTCTCACCTGAGACCCTTGACTGCATAATCCAAGGCTAGGGACAGCACCTGAAGGATGACTTCTGTCATTGATTGAACATCCTTAAAATAGTGGATTTGATACAGTATGACCCCAACCTTGGTGTGATTCACTGGGAGAACTGAATGACTCTAAAGACATCCATCATCATTACAGTACAGCCAGAAAGAGGGTGAGTGGGCCAAGAATAGCTGGCATGATCAAGAGTCTTCGATAAGAAAGGTGCAGCGGATTACTTTTAAGTAGATCGTTCATTGATCATCTTAGGGAATGTCTGGGAGTTCTTTTTCTCAACGGGGTAGGAATTCATGTAATTTCCTTATAGAAAATCAAACCATTTTCCCCTCTGATGTACATATATATTCTCTTTGAGAGATTTTTGAACTTGTCATGACAGTCACAGTCAGACTCGCCGTATGTGTTTTCTTTGATCCGTTGCCCTCCCAGCAGGCAGCTGCTGTCTATGTGAGTAGGATATTGACTGGGTGGGGGGGGGTACTGACTGACTGGGTCCATGTCTCTGTCTCTCGCTTTGCTTTCAGATAAAGCTGCTGGGGGTCTACTTTATCTCCTCTCAAGAGTTCTTGGCGAATGCATACGTGCTGGCCGTGCTGCTGTTCTTTGCCCTGATCCTGCAGAGAACCTTCCTCCAGGCCTCGTATTATGTGGCCATCGAGACGGGCATCAACTTACGAGGGGCTATACAGGTACTGTACTGTAGGCCTATGCACAGTAGGGACCACTACGCAAAAATGATCTCTGCAAACTTTCACATGTAGCCCATAGGCCTACAGATGTCCATGGAGATTTGTGTGAAGACATTCTGCCCCTTATGCTTATTCTCATTCTCTATTACTTAGAAGCAGGGGATTGGTGTTACAAAAGCATCTGCAGTATCAGTACATCAGTTTTGTTCTATATGCCTGTCTATGGTAGAAACCCAGCAGAGCTCCTAGAGAGTACGGTCATACATTGTCAATATATACAATGGCATACAGGTAACTGCCGAAGTAAAATAAACATAAAAATAAAGCGTCTTAATGGGGCATATTGGGCCCCCCACGAGCCATCAGAACAGATCCAATGCGCCTTGGCAGTGTCTGGAGGGATGCGACTCCATTCTTCCACGAGGAATCCCATAATTTGGCGTTTTGTTGATGGTGGTGGATAACGCCGTCTCAGGCGCCGCTCCAGAATCTCCCGTAGGTGTTCAATTGGGTTGAGATCTGGTGACTGACTGACACACACACACACACACACACACACACTTTATTAAAACACCCTATGCTCCTTCGAGTCCCCTCTTTCAAAGTCACTGAAATCTCTTCTAGCCATGGTAGCCAAAATAATGGGCAATTGGGCATTTGTATACATGGCCCTAAGCATGATGAGATGTTAATTGGTTAATT
This sequence comes from Oncorhynchus mykiss, assembly GCF_057628025.1. Taxonomy (NCBI): domain Eukaryota; kingdom Metazoa; phylum Chordata; class Actinopteri; order Salmoniformes; family Salmonidae; genus Oncorhynchus; species Oncorhynchus mykiss. The sequence continues at coordinate 57,830,451 of NC_143023.1, forward strand.
AACTCAGGAACCACACCTGTTTGGAAGCACCTGTTTTAATCCCACATTTAGGGTAGACCATCGTTGTAAATAAGAATTTGTTCCTAACTGACTTGCCTAGTTAAATAAAAGTTAAAGACAAATACAAAAAATAATTGACTGAAGTGTTTCCTTTTATTTTCGCAGTTACTTGTAGATTGTCCATTATTTTACCATTATTATACATGTATAGCAGGGGGGGTGGCTAAGAATGAGAGTAGCCAAACTACATTTATTGTTATAGTAAGGCGAGGTCCTCTGGTAACTATACTAGATCTGTTTCCCTATGATGTGTCTGACTGACTTCTCCTTCCAGACTAAGATCTACAACAAGATCATGCGGCTGTGCACCTCCAACATGTCCATGGGAGAACTGACAGTGGGACAGATCTGCAACCTGGTAGCCATAGATACCAACCAGCTCATGTGGTTCTTCTTCCTCTGTCCCAACCTGTGGGCCATGCCAGTCCAGGTAACACTATTCTGTTCTCCTGTACTTGGTTAGGTTCTATTCAGCTGTATTTCATTATATTCTATCTGGGTATATTCTGTTTGGTTCTTGTCTCCAGTATGCCCACCCAGACCCTCCCCTATAGGTTCAGGTTTTGCGGCCGGAGTCCCCACCTTGGGAGGGGGGTAATGTCACCTTCTGACCCTAGTTATTGTGTTAATTGTTTGTTTTAGTTGGTCAGGATGTGAGTTGGGTGGGCATTCTATGTTTTGTGTGTCTAGGTTGTTTTTCTGTGTTCGGCCTAGTATGGTTCTCAATCAGAGGCAGGTGTTGTTAGTTGTCTCTGATTGAGAATCATACTTAGGTAGCCTGGGTTTTCACTGTTGTTTTGTGGGTGATTGTTTCCGTGTCTGTGTTTTACACCACACGGTACTGTTTTAGGTTTTGGTTATTCACGTTACGTTTATTGTTTTTGTATGGAGTGTTCAATTTATGTGTTTAAATAAACAACCATGGACACTTGCCACGCCGCATATTGGTCCTCCGTTCCTTCTCGCCTCTCCTCTTCAGACAAAGAGGAGGAAAACCATTACATCAGCAACAACAATACCATGCACCCTCAATATCAAATCTGTTGTTTTTACAGTAACTTACCGTAACTTACCGTAAGTACCGTAAGTAAGTTACTGTAAATCAAGGTAAAGTATGTTTCCGTAAATTCCAAATAAACTTTTGTTTAACAGTACATTACTGTAAAGTTTACTGATAATATACTGTATGTTTCTAAAAGCTATAACAAGAGCAAGGTATAGATAATCGTTTTTAGATAGAAAACAGCATGAGAAGATGTCCAACATGAAGAGATCAAAAGTGGGCCAAAATATGCTACAGAGAAGGCATTCTGTGGGCCTATAGAACATAATTGACAGCAGAATCTTGCCAGGATTATTTTTACAGTGTGGTCAAAAGGTTTTTGGAACTCTAAAAATACAGTACGGTACTGTATTCTGTCGGATGGACTTGCAGAATCATTCGTACTATATCAATTATTTCCCCGTCCACAAATCTTCCCACAATGTACCATAATTTACAGTATGCTGCAGTAAACTGTTTCACAGTATTTTACTGTTGATAATATCCAAAATTACAGTATAAATGACCGTTTTCCATTACAGTGTATTCTAGTATAATCTACAAAATCAAAGGCAGGATATGAGTCACAAGGGTAGAAAAGACAGATGGGCAGAAAAGAAGAAGCACAGCAGGAGAAGCCCTATGGATTTGAAATAAATGTATGGCATACTGTATATTAGAACAGTGTGACCTTCAGGTTTATGCTCCATGGCATGTATAATTAATATTAAGGAGTGATGATCTCTCATAGCCCATCTCTAAATCTATACATGGAAATGGAAGGAAGGTGTTTGGGGAAAACACACAAAAATATAAACGTAACATGTAAAGTGTTGGTCCCATGTTTCATGAGCTGAAATAAAAGATCCCAGAAATGTTCTATATGCACAAAAAGCTTATTTCGCTCAAATTTTGTGCACAAATTTGTTTACATCCCTGTTAGTGAGCATTTCTCTTTTGCCAAGATAATACATCCATCCATCTGACAGGTGTGGCATATCAAGAAGCTGATTAAACAGCATGATCATTACACAGGTGCACCTTGTGCTGGGTACAACTAAAGGCCACTCTAAAATGTGCAGTTATGTCACACAACGCAATGCTACAGATGTCTCAAGTTTTGAGGGACTGTGCAATTGGCATGCTGACTGCAGGACTGTCCACCAGAGCTGTTGCCAGAGAATTGAATGTTCATTTCTCTACCATAAGCCCCCTCCAACATCGTTTTAGAGAATTTGGCAGTACATCTGACCGACCTCACAACCACAGGTCACGTGTAACCACACAAGCCCAGGACCTCCACATCCGGCTTCTTCACCTGCAGGATCATCTTAGACCAGCCACCCGGACAACTGATGAAACGGTGGGTTTGCACAATCAAATAATTTCTGCACAAACTGTCAGAAACCGTCTAAGGGAAGCTCATCTGCGTTGTTTGGTGTCGTAACCGACTTCAGTTGGAAAATTCTCACCTTCGATGGCTCTTCACGGATGAATCCCGGTTTCAACTGTACCAGGCAGATGGTATGGGTGAGCAGTTTGCTGATGTCAACTTTGTGAACAAATCAAATTTCACAGATGTATATCTTACAGTGAAATGCATACTTACAAGCCATTAACCCACAATGCAGTTCAAGAAATAGAGTTCAGAAAATATTTACTAAATAAACTAAAGTAAAAAATAAAATGAAAAGTAACACAATAAAATTACATAAAAATAACGAGGTACTGAGCCAATGTACAGTGAGGGAAAAAAAGTATTTGATCCCCTGCTGATTTTGTACGTTTGCCCACTGACAAAGAAATGATCAGATTATAATTTTAATGGTAGGTTTATTTTAACAGTGCGAGACAGAATAACAACAAAAAAATCCAGAAAAACGCATGTCAAAAATTTTAATGCATGTCAAACGCATTTAAACGCATGTCAAAAATTTTAATGAGGGAAATAAGTATTTGACCCCTCTCAATCTGAAAGATTTCTCTTTCTCTTTCGACACTCATAAAGGGAGTGCTCCTAATCTCAGTTTGTTACCTGTATAAAAAACACCTGTTCACAGAAACAAGATCTCACCTCTCAGATGCAAGATCTCACCTCGTGGGGCAGCAATGATCGTGAGGAAGGTGAGGGATCAGCCCAGAACTACACGGCAGGACCTGGTCAATGACCTGAAGAGAGCTGGGACCACAGTCTCAATGAAAACCATTAGTAACACACTACGCCGTCATGGATTAAAATCCTGCAGCGCACGAAAGGTCCCCCTGCTCAAGCCAGCGCATGTCCAGGCCCGTCTGAAGTTTGCCAATGACCATCTGGATGATCCAGAGGAGGAATGGGAGAAGGCCATGTGGTCTGATGAGACCAAAATATAGCTTTTTGGTCTAAACTCCACTCGCCGTGTTTTGAGGAAGAAGGATGAGTACAACCCCAAGAACACCATCCCAACCGTGAAGCATGGAGGTGGAAACATCATTCTTGGGGATGCTTTTCTGCAAAGGGGACAGGGCGACTGCACTGTATTGAGGGGAGGATGGATGGAGCCATGTATCGCGAGATCTTGGCCAACAACCTCCTTCCCTCAGTAAGAGCATTGAAGATGGGTCGTGGCTGGGTCTTCCAGCATGACAACGACCCGAAAACACACAGCCAGGGCAACTAAGGAGTGGCTCCGTAAGAAGCATCTCAAGGTCCTGGAGTGGCCTAGCCAGTCTCCAGACCTGAACCCAATAGAAAATCTTTGGAGGGAGCTGAAAGTCTGTATTGCCCAGCGACAGCCCCGAAACCTGAAGGATCTGGAGAAGGTCTGTATAGAGGAGTGGGCCAAAATCCCTGCTGCAGTGTGTGCAAACATGGTCAAGAACTACAGGAAATGTATGATCTCTGTAATTGCAAACAAAGGTTTCTGTACCAAATATTAAGTTCTGCTTTTCTGATGTATCAAATACTTATGTCATGCAATAAAATGCAAATTAATTACTTAAAAATCATACAATGTGATTTTCTGGATTGTTGTTTTAGATTCTGTCTCTCACAGTTGAAGTGTACCTATGATAAAAATGACAGACCTCTACATGCTTTGTAAGTCGAAAAACCTGCAAAATCGGCAATGTGTCAAATACTTGTTCTCCCCACTGTAGGTGTTCCTTTTGTCCAGGTGGGAAAGGGCAGTGTGGAGTGTGATTGAGATTGCATCATCTGTGAATCTGTTGGGCCGGTATGCGAATTGTAGTGGGTCTAGGGTTCCCGGGATGATGGTGTTGATGTGACCCATGACCCGCCTTTCAAAGCGCTTCATGGCTACCGACATGAGTGCTACGGGGCAGTAGTCATTTAGGCAGGATACCTTTGCATTCTTTGGCACAGGGACTATGGTCGTCTGCTTGAAACATGTTGGTATTACAGACTCGGTCAGGGAGAGGTTGAAAATATCAGTGAAGACACTTGCCAGTTGGTCCACACATGCTCTGAGTACACGCCCTGGTAATCCATCTGGCCCAGCGGCCTTGTGAATGTTGACCTGTTTAAAGTTCTTTCTCACATCGGCTACGGCGAGCATGATCACACAGTCGTCTGAAACAGCTGGTGTTCTCATGCATGCTTAAGTGTTGTTTGCCTCGAAGCCAGCATGAAAGGCATTTAGCTCGTCTGGTAGGCTCGCGTCACTGGGCAGATCGTGGCTGGGTTTCCCTTTGTAGTCCGTAAAAATGTGCAAGCCCTGCCACATCCGAGCTGGTGAACTAGGATTCAATCTTAGTCCTGTCTTGACGGTTTGTTTGAGGGCATAGCGGGATTTCTTATAAGCGTGCGGATTAGTGTCCTACTCCTTGAAAACGGCAGCTCTGACCTTTAGCTCGGTGCGGATGTTGCCTGTAATCCATGGCTTCTGGTTGAGATATGTACGTACTGTCACTGTGGGGACGACGTCGCCGATGCACTTGTTGATGAAGCCGGTGACTGAGTTGGTATAGTCCTCAATGCCTTTGGATGAATCATGGAACATATTCCAGTCTGTGCTAGCAAAACAGTCCTGTAGCATACTGTAGTATCTGACCACAATATAATCACTTCCATATTGAGTGAGTCACTGGTACTTCCTGCTTTAGTTTTTGCTTGTAAGCAAGAATCAGGAGGATTATGAATTATGGTCAGATTTGCCAAATGGAGAGTGTAGGGGTGGTGGTGGGGTAATGGAATGGGCAGGCATAATTTAATGACAATGAACACAATTGCATTTTATCAATGGCATTTTATCAATGGCAATTTGAATGCACTAAGAGCATGTTTGGGATGCTCTGGATCGACGTGTACGACAGTGTTCCATTTTCCATCAATATGCAGCAAGTTCACACAGCCATTGAAGAGGAGTGGGCGCTCAGAGCCCAAACCAGCCAAAAGAAATATCCGCCATGTTGCGCAGTCAACATTAGTCAGAAATAGCATTATAAATATTCACTTACCTTTGATGATCTTCATCAGAATTCACTCCCAGGAATCCCAGTTCCACAATAAATGTTTGATTTGTTCGATAAAGTTCATAATTTATGTCCATAAACCACCTCCTTTTGTTAGGGTGTTTGGTAAAGAAAACGAAACGCACGTGCAACTTCCAGCGGAAAGGTCGGACGAAAATTCCCAAAATGTATATTACTGGTCGTAGAAACGTATCAAATGAGGTATAGAATCAATTTTTAGGATGTTTTTATCATAAATGTTCAATAATGTTCCAACCTGAGAATTCCATTGTCTGTAGAAAAGCAATGGAATGGGAGCTACCTCTCATGTGAATGCGTGTGACTGAGCTCGTGGCTGCTGGCAGACCTCTGACTCATTCCGCTCTCATTCAGCCCCCCTTCATAGTAGAAGCATCAAACAATGTTCTAAAGACGGTTGACATCTAGTGGAAGCCTTAGGAAGTGCAACATAACCAATATCACTGTATCTTCAATAGGGGCTGAGTTGAAAAACTACAAACCTCAGGTTTTTGTCTGCTATATGAGTTCTGTTATACTCACAGACATCATTCAAACAGTTTTAGAAACTTCAGAGTGTTTTCTATCAAATACTACTAATAATATGCATATATTAGCATCTGGGGCTGAGTAGGAGGCAGATTACTCTGGGCACGCTTTTTATCCAAAAGTGAAAATGCTGCCCCCTTATCCCAATGAAGTTAATGGCATATTGAGTTTGTGTGTGCACTTGCGTGTGTGCGACTATGTGAAGGTCAGAGAGAGAGAGAGAAGCTGTGATTCACTCACGTTCCACTAACTTGCATGTCCAATCAGATGTGCAATCTAATATTTTCCCTTATCTCAACATTTCCCAAGGTTGAACATGGCCCAAACAACATTCTGCATTGTATTCTCCAGATCATTGTGGGGGTTATTCTGCTCTACTACCTCCTGGGGATCAGTGCTTTGATTGGGGCCACAGTCATTGCTGTACTGGCCCCTGTCCAGTACTTTGTGGCCACCAAGCTGTCCCAAGCACAGAAGAGCACCCTGGTGAGTGATACAGTGCCTTCAGGAAAGTATTCAGACCCCTTGACTTTTTCCCCAAACTTTGTTATATTACAGCCTTGTTCGAAAATGGATTAATTAAAAATCCTCAGCAATCTACACACAATATCCCAAAATGATGAAGCGAAACCTTTTTTTCAAATGTATAAAAACAGAAATACCTTATGGTACATAAGTATTCAGATCCTTTGCTATGAGACCCGAAATTGAGCCCAGGTGCATCCTGTTTCCATTCATCATCCTTGAAATGTTTCTAGATTGGAGTCCACCTGTGGTAAATCCAATTGATTGGAGATGATTTGGAAAGGCACACACCTGTCTATATAAGGTCCCACAGTTGACAGTGCATGTCAGAGCAAAGACCAAGCCATGAGGTCGAAGGAATTGCCCATAGAGCTCTGAGACAGGATTGTGTCAAGGCACAGATCTGGGGAAGGCTACCAAAAAATGTCTGCAGCATTGAAGGTCCCCAAGAACACAGTGGCCTCCATCATTCTTAAATGGAAGAAGTCTGGAACCACCAAGACTCTTCCTAGAGCTGGCCGCCGGCCAAACTGAGCAATCGGGGGGAAAGGGCCTTGATCCCCATCCAACCTGACAGAGCTTGACAGGATCTGCTGAGAATAATGGAAGAAACTCCCCAAATACAGGTGTGTCAAGCTTATAGCGTCATACCCAAGAAAACTTGATGCTGTAATCACTGTCAAAGGTGCTTCAACAAAGAACTGATTAAAGGGTCTGATTACTTATGTAAATGTGATATTTAAAAATAAAACATTTTTATACATTTTTATAAATTAGCTTTGTCATTATGTGTGTAGATTGATGAGGAGGGGGTGGGACCAATTTAATCCATTATAGAATAAGGCTGTAAAGTAACAAAATATGGAAAAAGTCAAGTGGTCTGAATACTTTCCGAATGCACTATAAATGCCATTTAGCTGACACTTTTATCCAAAGCGATTTACAGTCATGGCCAGAGATGGGCAGTATTTACATTAAATTGCTCCTATTACTTTGTAACTACACAGTAATAACTGTAGTAACAACATAGTAGTTACGTGGGTATTACCATGTAATTACATGGTAATAAGGTTGATGTTTCAACACGTTTTCACATCTTGGCAAACAGTCTGGGTATGTTTTGATTTTATCTTCCTCGTGGGAGAGATTACAGTATATGTCATGATACTTCTAAATGATGTGTGGTCCTTTTACAGTGTACACACACACACAAACACACACACACACACACACCCTCAGAACCCTTGGATAACCTTGATAATAACCAAATGGATTGTTAAGGTAAAAAAGTTTTTTTCAACCATAATCTCTTCATTAATCACGTAACATGTCTTTCTGCTTTGTCTCTCCAAATACACTGCTCATTTCTATAATACCATGCTACTATAATACAGTGCGTATCTCACTGGCTTTATTGTCTGAGATGAAATACTGCATCTTTCATGGCAATCATATTGTTCTGACATACTTGTGTGTACTATGGTATAGGACTACTCTGTTTGTCCGTGTTATGATACTGTACACGAGTACTCCAGTCATTCATTCAATCAATCAATCAATCACATTTATTTAGCAGATGTCACAAAGTGCTTATACAGAAACCCAGACAAAAACAGCAAGCAATGCAGATGTTTGCGTGTATTTTGGTATAGAAATACTCCAGTCATTCAGATGTGTGTATCATCCTAAAGGAGTACTCCAGTGAGCGGTTAAAGAAGACTAATGAGCTGCTGCGAGGCATCAAGCTGCTGAAACTGTACGCCTGGGAACACATCTTCTGTCACAGTGTGGAGGAGACCAGGGGCAAGGAGCTCACCAGCCTACAGGCCTTCGCCCTGTACACATCCATATCTAGTAGGTTACCTTACCTCCCTCTACACATCCATATCTAGTAGGTTACCTTACCTCCCTCTACACATCCATATCTAGTGGGTTTCCTTACCTCCCTCTACACATCCATATCTAGTAGGTTACCTTACCTCCCTCTACACATCCATATCTAGTAGGTTACCTTACCTCCCTCTACACATCCACATCTAGTAGGTTACCTTACCTCCCTCTACACATCCATATCTAGTAGGTTACCTTACCTCCCTCTACACATCCATATCTAGTAGGTTACCTTACCTCCCTCTACACATCCATATCTAGTAGATTACCTTACCTCCCTCTACACATCCACATCTAGTAGGTTACCTTACCTCTCTCTACACATCCATATCTAGTAGGTCACCTTACCTCCCTCTACACATCCACATCTAGTAGGTTACTTTACCTCCCTCTACACATCTATAGGTTACTTTACCTCCCTCTACACATCCATATCTAGTAGGTTACCTTACCTCCTTCTTCACATCCATATCTAGTAGGTTACCTTACCTCCCTCTACACATCCACATCTAGTAGGTTACCTTACCTCCCTCTACACATCTATATCTAGTAGGTTACCTTACCTCCCTCTACACATCTATATCTAGTAGGTTACCTTACCTCCCTCTACACATCCATATCTAGTAGGTTACCTTACCTCGCTCTACAAATCCATATCTAGTAGGTTACCTTACCTCCCTCTACACATCCACATCTAGTAGGTTACCTTACCTCTCTCTACACATCCATATTTTACCTCCCTCTACACATCCATATCTAGTAGGTTACCTTACCTCCCTCTACACAGCCATATCTAGTAGGTTACCTTACCTCCCTCTACACATCCATATCTAGTAGGTTACCTTACCTCCCTCTACACATCCATATCTAGTAGGTTACCTTACCTCTCTCTACAAATCCATATCTAGTAGGTTACCTTACCTCCCTCTACACATCCACATCTAGTAGGTTACCTTACCTCTCTCTACACATCCATATTTTACCTCCCTCTACACATCCATATCTAGTAGGTTACCTTACCTCCCTCTACACAGCCATATCTAGTAGGTTACCTTACCTCCCTCTACACATCCATATCTAGTAGGTTACCTTACCTCCCTCTACACATCCATATCTAGTAGGTTACCTTACCTCCCTCTACACATCCATATCTAGTAGGTTACCTTACCTCCCTCTACACATCCACATCTAGTAGGTTACCTTACCTCCCTCTACACATCCATATCTAGTAGGTTACCTTACCTCCCTCTACACATCCATATCTAGTAGGTTACCTTACCTCCCTCTACACATCTATATATAGTAGGTTACCTTACCTCCCTCTACACATCCACATCTAGTAGGTTACCTTACCTCTCTCTACACATCCATATTTGACCTCCCTCTACACATCCATATCTAGTAGGTTACCTTACCTCCCTCTACACATCCACATCTAGTAGGTTACCTTACCTCTCTCTACACATCCATATTTTACCTCCCTCTACACATCCATATCTAGTAGGTTACCTTACCTCCCTCTACACAGCCATATCTAGTAGGTTACCTTACCTCCCTCTGCACATCCATATCTAGTAGGTTACCTTACCTCCCTCTACACATCCATATCTAGTAGGTTACCTTACCTCCCTCTACACATCCATATCTAGTAGGTTACCTTACCTCCCTCTACACATCCATATCTAGTAGGTTACCTTACCTCCCTCTACACATCCATATCTAGTAGGTTACCTTACCTCTCTCTACACATCCATATTTTACCTCCCTCTACACATCCATATCTAGTAGGTTACTTTACCTCCCTCTACACATCCATATCTAGTAGGTTACCTTACCTCCCTCTACATGTCCATATCTAGTAGGTTACCTTACCTCCCTCTACACGTCCATATCTAGTAGGTTACCTTAACTCCCTCTACACATCCATATCTAGTAGGTCACCTTACCTCCCTCTACACATCCATATCTAGTAGGTTACCTTAACTCCCTCTACACATCCATATCTAGTAGGTTACCTTACCTCCCTCTACACATCCATATCTAGTAGGTCACCTTACCTCCCTCTACACGTCCATATCTAGTAGGTCACCTTACCTCCCTCTACATGTCCATATCTAGTAGGTTACCTTACCTCCCTCTACACATCCATATCTAGTAGGTTACCTTACCTCCCTCTACACATCCATATCTAGTAGGTCACCTTACCTCCCTCTACACATCCATATCTAGTAGGTTACCTTACCTCCCTCTACATGTCCATATCTAGTAGGTTACCTTACCTCCCTCTACACGTCCATATCTAGTAGGTTACCTTAACTCCCTGTACACATCCATATCTAGTAGGTCACCTTACCTCCCTCTACACATCCATATCTAGTAGGCTACCTTACCTGACCTCTACATGTCCATATCTAGTAGGTTACCTTACCTCCCTCTACACGTCCATATCTAGTAGGTTACCTTAAATCCCTCTACACATCCATATCTAGTAGGTTACCTTACCTCCCTCTACACATCCATATCTAGTAGGTCACTTAGCCTTTACTTTACCCCCACCGCAATACAAAAGGAGGGCTCACAATTTTAACCAATCCCTGCATAAATGGTTCAATCAGGCCACATGCCAACAAATGTTTCTCCCATCAGCAAATTTTTGTGAAAAATTTGACAAAAATCTGCATTTTGCTTGTTTGCATCATCTACCTTCACTTAAACCACGGCAAAGGTTCTGCCTGCAAACTTTGGTTTTGAAACCCGACGTTCTGAGATGTCTGCCTACAGGCTATGGAAAGAGTTAGACTTTTCATGCTTGGCCCCCCCTACCCGAACGCTGGATTTTTTTTGGGAGAGTTGTCTGTCTGAAGAGGATCCTCCCTGAAACAATTTGTTTTCGAAGAAATGTCCAAAAGAATCTGAAATCCTCCCCAGATGTAGTGCTGTCGCTCTAGGTCTGGGATTTCCAAGACTACTAGCTATCACTAGTTAACAGGAGACTACTAGCTATAACTAGTTAACAGGAGACTACTAGCTATCACTAGCTAACAGGGAAGAACTTACAATACATACATGGCTCCTAGCCTCCCATGCATTGGCTACTTTCTGTCACGAACACTAAACTGAAACTAAATAATGTAAAAACCAAATAGAAATGTTTTTACCAAACTAAAACTGAATAAAAGCTAGTAAATCAAGTCGGAAAAATATCTTAAACTGAATATAAATAATTTATACTGAGTCCCATGTTTCATGAGCCGAAATAAAAGATCCCAGAAATTGTCCATACAGACAAAAAGCTTATCTCTCAAATTTTGTGCTCACATTTTTTTACATTTCTGTTAGTGAGCATTTCTCCTTTGCCAAGATAATCCATCCACCTGACAGGTGTGGCATATCAAGAATCTGATTAAACAGCATGATAATTACACTGGTGCACCTTGTGCTGGGTCCTTGAGAGACACTGCGTCTTAAGTATTCTCACTCTCTGGAACAAACTGTCTGTACAGTATCTGAACCACATTGTCATGTATCTAATGTTGTCTGTGTCTCCTCTTTCTCAGTATTCATGAATGCAGCCATCCCTATCGCTGCTGTCCTGACTGTGAGTATTAATTCCACTCATAAATGCCTATTCATATCTGATAGGTGGCATGCATAATACTGTCTACAGACTACCCCAATATCTGTCCTCCCTCACCATAGAACAGCATGTTCTAACCACCATTTCACCTTTAAAAATAAGCTGCATACTGTACACTGGTCTGGGTATTGTTTTCAGTGGATGGGCTTTTACAGAGAACAGAATCCCTTTTCCCGAGTGAAGGGCACAAGCCAGACCAGTCCAGACTAGAGTGGTATCACGCAGAACACAGTCAGGCAGACTGGCATGTTATGGCTTTCTAGAGGATGACCAGTGACATTTCACAGTGACACTGGAGTTTTTTTTTACATAGCCACTGTAAATCCCAGTTATATTTATGGCAGAGGTAGAGAGAGAGGTAGAGAGAGAGGTAGAGAGAGAGGTAGAGAGAGAGGTAGAGAGAGAGGTAGAGAGAGAGGTAGAGAGAGAGGTAGAGAGAGAGGTAGAGAGAGAGGTAGAGAGAGAGGTAGAGAGAGAGAGAGTTTTGGAGACTGTAATTTGCTTATCTATCTCTCATTGTTTAGCCCTAAAGTGGAAATGCTCAAGTTCACCACAAACTAACTGAATGGCAAAAGTATTTAAATTAGTCAGTCTTTCTGAAGGATATTTATTCATTCAGGGCCAAATCCTGTATTGGATGCGAGCACAGGTCAGACTATAGCACACGGCGCCCATTGACGTTAATGCAAGATTTATGTCAAAGTTTGAGTTGCTCACTTGCATCTTGAGTCAGGATTCAGACCTCACTCACAGTATCTTTGCTGGTTACTGGAGTGATATTAATATTTTTCTATCCTCCCGCCATCTTCCTGTAGACGTTTGTGGTCCATGTGCACATCTCTGAGGAGGCTGACCTGTCACCTGCTGTGGCCTTCGCATCCTTATCCCTGTTTCACATCCTGGTCACTCCTCTCTTCCTGCTCTCCAGCGTGGTGCGATCCACAGTCAAGGCCCTGGTCAGGTGAGCTGTGTATCATGGACACACACTTACAGGCTAGTGGTAGGTAAGTTACTGTGTTTCACATTGCAGTACACCTACTGTAATTTTAAGTACAGCCTCAAAGCAAGAACTGTGTAATGACACACAGTACAATACCATATAATTTACTGTATTATACTGTAAAAAATGTAATGCTACTGTAAACATAATGAATGACATTCATTGAGGGGAGGGGTTTGTATTGTACTGTAATTACAGGTGCAAGCAGGATGGTTACTAGGTAATGTGTTTACACATTACAGCAAATCAATGAATATTTGGTGTTTTATATCACTTTGCACTTCTAGAAGCCTTAACAAATGTTTCCAAACTGGCAGTGACTACAAGGCAAAACAGACCAAAAAACCATTGAAAGTTTAAGACTTGCTGTTTCTCCAATTTGTCCCCTATACATTTTTAATTGATTGGGCACTACTAAATTGGTACAGCACTCTCACTAACGGATGCAACAAATATAGCCTCTTGCAAGGCATGCCTCACAATATGTTAATGAGACAGAAACAACAATGCCATGCACCCACTAGTGGTCAAAAGGTTATAGGTGCTTCAAAAATACAGTAGGGTACTGTATTCTGTGGGATGGAATTACAATACACTGTAAGAAATGTAACTTGTTTTTACAGTAACTTACTGGCAGCTAGTTTCCTGTAAGTTACTATAAAAAAAGTACAGTATGTTACCATACATTCAAAATAAAGTGCTTTCTTTACAGTAATGTACTATTAAAGGAAGGTATTTACAGTGTACCATTCAAAATACAGCAATTATATCCATGCCCACACAATTTTCCCACAATGCACCATCATTTACAGTATTCTGCAGTAAAACATTTCACAGTATTTTACTGTTTAGAATACCCAAAATTATTGTATAAATGACAGTTTTACGTTGATGTTAAGCTGAATTCATGTCAGATTTACCAAAATAAAGTGTAATTGAGGTGAAGCTAAATTGAAGTCAATCACTGAAACACCTGTCCGTTTCTGTCATTAACATTGACTTCTTCTAAATTGACAATTTGATTAACTGCTGTAATTGTGTTGTCATAAAGCTACCCGTCACCCTTCTACCCTATTCCTCACAGACCATTACCCATCCTATCATACATAACAGCATAACGACTGCTTCGAACATCATAAACATATGTAGTGCATTCGGAATGTTACGTTACAGCCTTCTTCTAAAATGGGTTAAATAGTCCCCCCCCATCAATCTACACGCCACTCCATAAGGACAAAGCAAAAAAATGTTTTTTTTCTTTACAAAGCAATAATCATTTTTTAGAAAATAGTGCATACATTGTGTGTGTGTGTGTGTGTGTGTGTGTATATATATTTAAAGAAAATGAAATATCACATTTACATAAGTATTTGGGCCCTTTACTCAGTACTTTGTTGAATCACCTTTGGCAGCGATTACAGCCTCAAGTCTTCTTTGGTATGACGCTACAAGCTTGGCACACCTGTATTTGGGGATGTTCTCCCATTGTTCTATGCAGATCCTCTCAAGCTCTGTCAGGTTGGATGGGGAGCTCTCCAGGGATGTTCAATCGGGTCAAGTCTAGGCTCTGGCTAGGCCACTGAAGGACATTCGGAGACTTGTTCCGAAGCCACTCCTGCGTGGTCTTGTCTGTGTGCTTAGGGTCGTTGTCCTGTTGGACGTGAACCTTTGCCCCAGTCTGAGGTCCTGAGTGCTCTGGAGCAGGTTTTCAGATAGATTTCAGATAGTCTGGAGTCTGGTTGCTCCGTTCATCTTTCCCTCGAGCCTGACTACTCTCCCAGTCCCTGCCGCTGAAAAACATCCCCACAGCATGATGCTGCCACCACCATGCTTCACCGTAGGGATTCTGCCAGGTTTCCTCCAGACGTGACGCTTGGCATCCAGGCCAAATAATTCAATCTTGGTTTCATCAGACCAGAGAATCTTGTTTCTTTTGGCAAACTCCAAGCAGGCTGTCATGTGCCTTTTACTGGGGAGTGGCTTCCGTCTGCCCACTCTACCATAAAGGCGTGGTTGGTGGAGTGCTGCAGAGATGGTTGTCCTTCTGGAAGGTTCTCCCATCTCCACAGAGGAACTCTGGAGCTCAGTCAGAGTGACCATCAGGTTCTTGGTCACCTCCCTGACCAAGGCCCTTCTCCCCCGATTTCTCAGTTTGGCCTGGTGGCCAGCTCTAGGAAGACTCTTGGTGGTTCCAAATTTCTTCCATTTAATAATGATGGAGGCCAGTATGTTCTTGGGGACCTTCAATGCTGCAGAAATGTTTTGGTACCCTTCCCCAGATCTGTGCCTCGACACAATCCTGTCTCAGAGCTCTATGGGCAATTCCTTCGACCTCATGGTTTGGTTTTTGCTCTGACATGCACTGTCAACTGTGGGACCTTATATAGATAGGTGTGTCCCTTTCCAAGTCATGTCCAATCAATTGAATGTACCACAGGTGGACTCCAATCATGTTGTAGAAACATCTCAAGGATGATCAATGGAAACAGGATGCACCTGAGCTCAATTTCGAGTCTCATAGCAAAGAGTCTGGATACTTATGTAAATAAGGGATTTCTGTTTTGTATTTTTTCTAAATTTGCTATAATTTCTAAAAAAAACACTTTTAGCTTTGTCGTTACTGGGTTTTGTGGGTAGATTGAGGATTTGTTTTTAAATCAATTTTAGAATAAGGCTATAACGTAACAAAATATGGGGGGTCTGAATACTTTCTGAATCTATACAGTACATGCTGTATTCCGGTCTGTACCGAGAGTAGGCGTGTTTCATTTTTTTATTTGAACCTTTAACTAGGAAAGTCAGTTAACAACAAATTCTTATCTACCATGTGAACGATGCAACCCTATGAGCAAAAAGACATTGAAAATGCGTATTTCTGGTTGAAAATGTGTATTTCTGGTTGAAAATATTCTTTCAACGTCTTGTGTTCACCGGGAAGCAATCACCCATCTTGTCATTCTAGCCACTGCTTTCACATGTGTTTACCATCATCTACATGTAAGTGTTTTAGATTTGGTATCTTGGCCTAGTTGAAGTAGTAGGGCTCTACATCATGTATAGTGTATAGAGAGGCATCATACAGAGTGGGGGGATTGAGTCGGGGGTTTGCTTTGCATCCTGAGAGGATGAATGGAAGTCTCGAGAAAATCAATGGGGTCGAGCTGATCTCTGGTAAATGGAGGCTGTACGTGTATCCTAATGCTGTCGAACCAGTGACGGAGAAATTGCTAACCGCTAGTAAGGAACCGCTAGTTCCTTACTCAATGACACGCAATGACTTGCACTGAGTCACAGCCATAGAGATCCTATCGTTATTCATCTCTATGGTGACAACAGGTTGGATGTGATGCTGTATCTCAGGGGTAACCTAAGTGTGTTCCGTTTATGGTCAAAATGACCTTATGATCCCTGTAACAGCCTGGTATTGACCTAGCCGTCGATAGTACCATCTGCTTGCTGCCATTCTGCAGTGGAGCTAGAGCATATGCTGCCTGCTCTACTCTACTGCACTGGCTTTGGTTCAAGAGAGATCGTCACACACAATACAGTCTATTATGGATTACAAAGGAAGACCAAAACGTGATCTGCCCAACGGTGCCTCACTAGCAGATGAACGCAATGCATTTTATGCATCTTTTGACAACAACAACATCGAGCCGGGTGTGAGGGCCGTCACCGACCCAGAGGACTGGGTGATCTCGCTCTCTGAGGCCGAGGTGAAAAGGGTCTTTAATCAGGTCAACACCTGCAAGGCCGCATTATGGTTATGGCACACATTAACTCTACCATCCCAGCCACCCTTGACCCACTCCAATATGCATGCCGCCCCAACAGATCCATAGATTACGCAATCTCAATTGCCCTCCACACTGCCCTCACCGGCCTAGATGAGAGGAATACCTATGTGAGAATGCTGTTCATTGACTCCAGCTCAGCGTAGTCAATTATCCCCTCATCACCAAGCTTAGGACTCTGGGTCTAAACCCCTCCCTCTGCAACTGGATCCTGGATTTCCTGATGGGCCGCCCCCAGGTGGTGATGGTAGGCAACATTACCTCCACCGCTCTGACCCTTAACACGGGGGCCCCATAGGGGTGTGTGCTTAGTCCCCCATTGTACTCCATGTTCACCCACGACTGTGTGGCCACGCACGACTCCAACACCATTATCAAGTTCGCTGACGACACGACGGTGGCAGGCCTGATCACCGGCGAAGATGTGTCAGCGTACAGGGAGGAGGTCAGTGACCTGGCAGTGTGGTGCTGGAACAACAACCTCTCCCTCAACGTCAGTAAGAGCAAGGAGCTGATCATGGAGTACAAGAAACGGGGGTCGAGCACGCCTCCATCCACATCGATGGAGCGGCAGTGGAGCTGGTTGACCGTTTCATGTTGCTCAGTGTCCAAATCACTAAAGACTTAGTGGTCCAAACACACACGCACGGTCATGTTGAAGGCGCGACAGTGCCTCTTCCCCCTCAGGAGGTTGAAAAAGTTTGGCATGGGTCCTCAAATCCTGGAAAGGTTCCACAGCTGTACCATTGAGAGCATATCGACTGGCTGCATCACTGCTTGGTATGGCAACAGCACCGCCCTCGATCACATGGTGCTACAGAGTGTTGTGCAGACAACCCAGTACATCGCTGGGGCCGAGCTCCCTGCCATCCAGGACCTGTATATCAGCGGTGTGAAAAGAAGGCCCGGAAAATTGGCAAAGACCCCAAGCCTCAGCTTCAGCTTACTGAGTCATATTCCACAAAATGTATGGTCCAATAAGAACTCTCCAAATGAATGATGCGGTGTGTGGCTCGTTGAATAGCCTGGAGTGTAGGAGTATGTCACAGCTGACTGAATCTCATTTACTGGTAGATGTACAGCAAGGCCTGCATTGTATTCCAAACTCATACTCATCATCATGGCTTAGTTTATTCCAGATGTACTGAAGCGGGTAGCTGAAGGAACATAAGAAAACGGAATAGCTCTTTACTTGATTCATTTCAGATAGTCTGGAGACTTGCTTTAGGAAATGAAACCTTTTCACTTCTCCATTTTTAACATTCTTTGATCAGGTGATTCTACCAAGAGAGTTGCCTGTGCATTTTAAATGTGTTGTGCCCTATCCCATCTTCAATGTAACCCACTCTGGAATGTGAAAATGTGAAATGGATCTGTGGCGTCCCCTGTGCTCTCTTCAGTGCCCAGAAGCTGAGTGAGTTCTTCAGTAGTGATGAGATTGGAGACGAGCAGGAGCCCAACGCTACCATGCCCGCTGGCCCCAGCAACCACAACAGCAAGTACCAGGCTGTGGTGAGTAGGGACCACACACACACATGAACACATTCGAACGTATCCACACACACACACACACACACACAAGTACACAGCGCTCCCACAAAGAGACTTTCCTGCCCCCGGAAATTCTTACACACTCAACCACTCACTCGCAGGCAGAGTGCACTTCAATGAATTATTAACTGTTTCTCTTCACTCTGTATGTTCTATCCTCCTTCCTCCACCTCACTTACACTCACCACCCACCACCTCCACCACTACTCTCTGTGGTGTCCATAGTTGTCCTTTAAAAAGCCTAAGCCATGGCCTGTTCCCTCCCTGCGCCCCTCCCAGCCCCTGAAGGTGGTGAACAGGAAGAGGCCCCCCAGGGAAGACTGCTGGAACAACTACAGCCAGAAGGGAGGCGACCCGCCCCCCCAGGAGAGGGACCAAGACCTCTGCTTCAGGGTGAGTGGGAGGTAGCAGGACTCGATAGACGTTAAATCTGTCGTTCAGTCTCATCGGTGTGCTGCCAGGGAGCCTCTCCTGGTCTGACTGCTTGACATTCAGTGTTTGACATTTGATTTGATCGGAGTGTAATGTTTTTTTTTCTATTTTTTTTTATATCTCCAGATAACCAGCGGATATTTCACCTGGACAGACGGACCTCCCACCCTGTCTAACGTAGACATCAAGGTTCCGTTCGGTAAGGCTCTGATCCTGGAGGAAGGTTAAGTACCATGGTATTCATACGCTATCAGAGGAACCACTCAAAGAACTACTCGAGGAACCACTCGAGGAATCACTCGAGGAACCACTACTACTCCCTCCTCCTGTCCCTCCATCTCTCTCTATCTATCTTTCTCTCTAATCACTCTATTTTCCACTCATGTCTTCTCTGTGTGTGTGTCTCTCTCAGGTCAGCTGACTATGATCGTGGGCCAGGTGGGTTGTGGGAAGTCGTCCCTGCTGCTGGCAGCTCTGGGAGAGATGCAGAGAGTCTCTGGGACTGTCACCTGGAACAGGTAAGGCTGAATGAAATTACTACTCACACCGCAGACGTCACAGATAGATGGATGGACGGACTGACAGACAGACAACTATGTACTAGTAGGATGGACATACTAAACCGTTTCTCAAGCATCTTTCTCATCCAAATCAAAGAAAAGGACTATTGAACTACAGTATAGGTTTGTGTGACCTGAGCTTGGATGATGTACATTCTAAAGGTCAAAGATTAGAGGTGAAAGGTGTGTTGACTCCACAGAGAGCCAGGTAGCTGCAGTCAACAGAAGACTGGCTGTTTACCTCTCTCAGCTATATAAAATGCTCTACAGCACCGATTCTCTTGTAATGAGTCTGTCTGGGGAAGAGAATGTGTTTGTTTTATGTGTTTGGGATGGGGAGATAAATACTGCAGCTCTCAGGGCCATTTAATTAACATCAATATACCACTGCCTGACTCTGCTACTTCTCCCTCCTCCAAGTCATCCAACTAATAGGATTTCGCTGATTTACTGGCCGCTTAAAGAGCTTTTGGCACAAATTGGCCTCATGTCAAATGCGGTGTAGCTTTAAGAGAAACTGAAGTAAGTCATGGAAACTACGCTCTCTCTCGATCTGTGTTGCTCACCCAAGGTGTAGGGATATGTGTGAGTCAGGAGTTTATGGAGTGATGCTTGCTCAGTCATTTGTATGTGGTCCCACAAGCCTCACTGAGATACTCTGAAGACCAACGTATCAAACTAAAATACAAAATAATTTAGCTAAATATTGTATTTACATAAGATACAGGTATATTGAGGTATTTTGTCGTTTCGAAATAAAAAAACACATTTTCATGTTCAAATCAAATACACATGTTTAGCAGATGTTATTGCGGGTGTAGTTAAATACTTGTGTTTCTAGCTTCAACAGTGCAGTAATTACTAACAATTCACAACAATACACACAACCTAAAAGTAGCAGAATGGAATTAAGGAATATATCAATATTAGGATGAGCAATGTTGGAGTGGCATAGACTAAAATACAGTAGAATAGAATACAGTATATACATATGAGATGAGTAAAGCAAAAATTGTAGTTCAGGCTGGTGAAATGCAAATGTCAAATACTCTAAAGTAATTGAAGTACAAAATTTAAAATACATTTAACCGAAATAATGCCCGTCTCTGCTCAGATCCTCCCATCTAAGGAAAGATTAAAAAAGCCACACTGTAGGCAGGGAAGGAGGGAGACTAAGGGGGAGAATTAAAGGGATGACATAGAGTTCTAAGTGGGCCAGAGAGATGGCACAGGGGAGAAATTGAATGAAATAATAAGGTCTTGAGCCTTGGTGTTAATGTGTAAGTATCTACATTGAGTTTGTACTCAGGCTTTGGCTTTGTGACTGGCCACCTGTCCATGGTCAGACTACTCTCTGTCTCTTCATAAAGATCAGATACCGTGTTAGATTGTCCCCCTGCCAGCCAAACACACCCTCTCTGGTCCTCATGCCAGGGACAAGCTGGCACGTCCTCAGATACTGGAGCCCATCCTACACCCTGGCGGCTGGCGCCATCCCACACACTTATCATATAAACAGAGTTAGACAAAGGCTATTTAGGCTGAGCCCTCATAAAGGATTTAATGTGATGTTTAGAGTGGAACGTTACTGTGGTGGGGATCAGGGGTTGGCTAATGTCCTGAGCTTCCTGTGGACAGTTTGACTTTGAACTGTTGGGTCAGATCTTTTTGTGGGATGTTGTTTTCCAGCATAGTCATCATCATCATCCTTGTCGTCATCATCGTCATCATTATCATCATGTGTAATGTTTTTAATCAGCAGCATCATTGTTGTCATCATCAAAGTCACCGTAATTTGCGATAGCACAGCATAACCTTTGTTAAACACATTTTCAGGAGGCCTCTTCAGATTGATATTTTGGCCACCCGTGAGAGTAAATGTCATTCATGTTCATCATGTCATGTTTGTACACTGCATACAAAAATGTCCTTCATTATTTTTGCACATTATTATATAACAAACAAAGAACCACCAGTCAGGATGATACAGACAGCTCAAAAGATATGCTTAGATATGCAGAAAGATATACAGATTTTTGTCATAGAATTAAGCATAATGATTATGGCTCTAGATTGCAGGAAAAAGCTGTTTCAGGTGTTTAAAAATTTAATTGAATTGAATTTAAAACTTAAGGACAAGGTGCCTAGGCCCAGCAGTAAAGTTTTATTTTCTTCTTTTTTTCCCTTCTTTTTTTTAAAAACCTTGAGGCAAGAAGGCTTCAAACTCACTGCCGTCATAGCCCTCAAACTTCGGCCTAAATGCCTTAGTGGACTGCACCACCAGTCAGTGATAGTAACTGTTATACAATACAGCTATTTGACAAGACCACTATCAACTTTTTTTACGCTTTAGTTACGAATAAAAATATTTATTCGTAAAATCACATGGTTGTATGTGAAACGATGCCAATATATTAGCACACCACTTTTTAGACCAAGTCAAGGGTAACAAATTAAACCTTGAGGTTTTAGAACCTCCAACTGGTAACCAAGTTGATCTGTTTAACAAATGCGATTGGATGGTGGCTCTACAGTGTGATGTCCCCGATAGGTTGATTCGTATTTTTTTAATCAGATATAATTATGTGCTCAGCTGGTTGTACTCAGCATAGTGGCTAATTGTGCCAGGTTGGCCTATGAGAAAAGCTAGCAGCTAGCCCTTTTAGACCACAGATCTAATCCTCTGTGTAAGCAAAAGTTTACGAGTATGGTCCCATCCATTACACCCATTTAAATCAAAACAGTAGCTAAGACTCTGTCGTTGTGATCTTACGACACCTCCTATGTTATCTCCAATTAATTGTTTTGACAGTTGTTTCCTTTAACTGGCACCAACAAAGGGGTGTTTATGATAATGCGTGGATTAGTCTCCAACAAGGACTCTTGTCAGTAGTGTGTTTGTTTGGTTTGACCTGGCAGCACTTCTCCCTACTGTCATCACTGACTTTACGCCATGCCACATCCCCTCCCCCTCGACCTTACCCTCACCCCTGTGTAGTAATCCCCGTGAACCCCCGTAGAGGGGTCCCCTCGTGTTCCAAGTAGGGACACCGCACATACTCAGAGAGGTTGGGATGATGACTTCTAGTAATCGCTCGTAACAGTTCGCAAGATGAGTTCTGGGTTCTCAGAATAGAATAGAAAAGTTGACTAAAATGGTGTAACTGGTTGATATTGACTGTTGTTCAGTACATGTCCAGTTTTTCATCAGATATGTCTAATCTTAGATTAGTTGTCAAGCCTGCGGCATTGGCGAAACGGGTAGAGGTTTGTTTTCCTCCCGGGTTTCTGGGTGTTTGTGTGAGTTAAAGAGCCGGGCGAAAGAGACTTTCATTTGGACTGAGAAAGTGGCGTCTCCTCACGCCAAGATTCATTATCATTGTCTCGTTTTCACTATTATCAGGAGTGGTCACCAGGAAAGACATTAGGTTCTTCCTAGCTAAGTATCTGTTCCTTTGATCTTTTAGTTGTGATTAGGTGCTGTACGCCCTGGCTGGGTGATAATAATATTTCCCATTAGGATCAATGTTCTCTATACGTACTGATGCGCTTGCAGAATGACATCACAATCCATCTGGAATATTGCCTGCTGTTCAATGTTCACTTAAATACGTTTGGCCTCAGGATTGTGGTTTTAAAAATCTTTTATCTGCAGTTCTTGACATGAAGAGTATAATTATCCTTAACGATGAAGGAGTCTCCGTAAGAGATGAAAGCTGGTTGTCATCAGCTCTTAAGAGTTTGGTGATCCCGGTTTGTGAGGGAAGCACAATAGGACAGGATAATTAGAGCCTCTTACATGGCACATTAGCTCTCACTCTGATAGCTGGGACATCGTTAGCCTCTCCAGTGACTGGGTCTTTTTTCTGTCAAACTGTTGAAAACTCTGTGGATTTTGAGACTTTAAAAAAAAATCAAACCCTTTCTTCTACAGTTTTCTTTAGTCTAAGCAAGTTTTTAACATTGACTGACATACCGTAGTGTGTGAATGCTACAGCTGGAGTTACTTTCAGTACAGTATTAGTTGGCCTAACGTGAAAGTTGTTCTGCCGTGTGTTATTTGTCCTGCAGTCACAAAGACCTTTTTCCTCCACAGGCCTAACACCTTCTCAACACACACTCACTTCTTTTTTATTTTTTTACTTTATTAGACTGTGTGTGTACGTGTGCGTGAGTGTGTGTGGCACATCGTCCGATTCTTAAATATCAGTCTTCCGGAATGTTTGTTGACAGCTGTGTTCCCAGGTCATGTCTCCTCGAGCCGTGGCCATTTTACATGCTTGGTGGTGTGAAAACACAGTGTATGTAAAATATGCCCCAAGAAACTGGCCTAGAGTCAGATGTTTTCCTATCCTCCTAATGGTTAAGGTTAGGAATTGAGGGTGGGTAATCTCATCCTACATCTGCAGCTCTCACCTTTCTGTCTGTAAACTCACTCCATCAGAAACACCGACCCAGGAACTCTGGGAAACATGTCAACTAGTCAAGGCTAAAAATACAACAGCAGTGCCTACTGGCCTGGGGAAGTTCAATCTGAGCCAGGAGTACCCAAACAGCTGCCACAGTGAAAGGGAGTACTAGTGGCAACAGAGTTTGGGGTCAAATATTAAGATGATACATTTGTTTAAAGGGCGTTTAGTACTACTGTAACTACATGAGTGTTTCATAGTTTAAGAAATATTGCCCTAAATAATATTCTACCTTTTTTACATTGACGTGACCTCTGTTTTCTCAAATCTTTTTCTTTTCTCTGCAGTTTTCCCAACCTGGACTCTGAAGGCGATGAGAGGTATGTGTCTGAAGGAGACGAGAGGTATGTACATGTATTGGCTTGTAAGAACATTTCTATAGCTCTAGGATACTCCAGGTCAACACACTATGAACAGGGGTCACTGATGTAAGAGGCACATCGACAGTAGAGATACAGAGGACGTCTTGGTAGGACATACACGGATCTGTGTGTTTATGTCTCCGGCAACAATCTTTCTCACACACATAGCAGGGCACAATTTAATATGCTCTACATCACTGTCAACACAGCTCAACTTTCCATCTGTCAATGATGTCACTCACAGCATGATCCAAACAGGGAGCAATACACACACACACACACACACACACACAGACAATCGTGCATGCGCGCACACACACACACACACACACAACAAACAACACACACACCAACAACAAAGAGACACACACGGCTGTTGTCTTTGGGTAATCCCTTTCTCTGTCCTGCTCCGCTACTTTCCGTAATAAAACATGAAGCTATGTACTATGCTACGGTGTGTGTTTGTGTGTGTGGCTTTCGTGGCTTTTGTGGTACTTATGTGCATGCAAGCCTGTTTGTCTGTATGTGTGTCAAATCAAATCGAATTGCATTGGTCACAAGCATCGTAAAAAACAGGTGTAAACTGACAGTGAACTGCGTAGATGCAGGCCCTTCTCGACAATGCAGAGAGAATTAAAAAAAAAAATGTATACGAGGAATATCACAGGTGTGTGTGCACCTGCTGACAGAATCCTGGAAACAGTAGTAATCCCTCAGCAGGCCGGGGCTATCAGAGTAATGGAATAGAGGGATAAAGACATGTTTTTCTCCCAGACAGACCGCCAAGGTTATAGCTGCTGACCTGTGGCTTCTCTGTTGCATCCCAGAGTACTGTTAGTGCCCTGTAAGAAAGTGAGAGAGAGGATATTTGAGGGGGACGTGTATGAGGTAGTGCCATATAAATAGAATTGGTGTCCACCTGAGGCTGTGAGGACAGTAGCGAATAGTAGTTCAAGACACAAATCAGTGCGTATCCCAGGGGATACTGTTTCTTATACTTCTTCATTTTGAAGCATACTGCTCTACAGTATACAGCCATACGCTAAACACCATTTCTGAGACTTCTTGTATTTACTTTGTTGTGCAGTGACTGGGAGACTTAATCAATAGGTGAAGTTGTGTCATTTATTATCATTGTGTGTTTGAATGACATGTTTTTGGCCATAGTCATTTTACAGCTCATGCATCATTCATATATATTTTCATAATGTTGAATAATGATTCAGTCTACACCATGGGAAGGCAACTAGATTCAGCAGCGGGCTGATTTTTTACGGTGCTGGGGGACTGGGGGCCGCGACATAATTATAATAATTTGTACACCGCTAATTGACCACAACTGAGCCCCAAAATAGAGAACAATCATTTCATACCTTGATTATGTTTAGAAATGATCACATCATTTCTCTTTTTTTATTTGTGGGAATACTTAGGAACAGATTTCCTAAATGAAACGGCTGTTGCCGACCCCTGGTCAACACTGTTGACTGTAGACTACACCATCTGAGCCGAGTGTCCCACCTAAGACCTCAGCAGAAGTCTGCTTCACTTAGTGTTATTAGACACAAGTTCCCTCGCTGCTACACCTTAAACGTGAAACGCACCGATAATCTTACTGCCGATAGACTGCCGATAGGTACTTATAACAGTGGGAGGCCATTCCTTCTCTTGCTAGAACAAAAGCTGTACCTACTGCGTGTCGACCTGGTAGCAACGATCCTGCTGTTTCTGCTTGTAGAATTGTGAAGCTCGTCAGTGGCCAACAACTTGACTTTGAGCCAATCGGAGAGCACGAACCACCAACATGACAACAAAAAGGAACTAAGAGGGCATTTTGTCCGTACATCCACGGTTAAATATCATGAGCCAGTCACATTTCATATGCAATGTAGGCTATGGGATGGTAGCTAGCTAAGTGCACAGATGCAATGTACAAAACACTAAATACTTCCTTCAAGATAGCTAACCACTGTAGCTAGTATTTACATTATAGCTGCCCAGTTAGTTCAATGTCCATAGATAGATAGCTAGCTAGATATGTTGTGCTAGCTACCGTAAATTCTAGCTAGCTAAACATTTAGCAAGGGACACTGGCAGTATAGGGTAATGGAGAGTGAATTCAATTATTTATTTGTCATCTTGCTAGGAGTTATCTAGCTGCGGCAATCTGGCTAGTATCAACAAGAGCTTTCTACAAAATAGCAACAATAGCGCAGCTAGCTGGAATCTAGACCATGAACTAAGTAACACACACAGACATGCATTGCCAAACAAAGCTACTGCCACCTTCTGGTTTGGAGTATTTTAACAAGGCTGAGTGGCTGAGCACTTCAAGGCCTTTTCCGTGTGAACACAAAATAAATTGACTGCCGGCCACTCTGTTTGACATTCCTACCGGTGTGTCTGAGTTATTACTCCCAACTTTAGGTGTGAATCCTAACTTCCACTTAAGTAAAATGCTCAATTTGACTTTGGTCCTGCACAGTCCAAATCATGTTTTTCATGAAATTGAATGATAATGTATTTGGATGAAACAAGATCAAAGTAGGATGACCAAATGGTAACGTCTTATTTTCTTACTTAACTAAATAAGTACCGACTAGTAACCGTCATCGCATAAATTGTGTTTGCAGAGGGGTGTGGTTTACATAGCTAGCTGGCCAGTTTACTGGTGCCAACATTCTACTGCAGGGTGTCCACAAATATAATTACAGGTTTTTCCTATTAATCTATGGCAAAGATACGTATAGGTTTCCCCTTTCTTCTATGTCTGGTGTTTGCTAGTTACTGGCTAGTTTTCTAGTCATCGAGTGAAGAATCTCAAATATAAAATATATATTGATTTGTTTAACACTTTTTTGGTTACTACATGATTCCGTAGTTTTGATGTCTTCACTATTATTCTACAATGTAAAAAATAGTAAAAAAAAAAGAAAAAAGAAAGAAAGAAAAACACTTGAATGAGTAGGTGTTCTAAAACTTTTGACCGGTAGTGTATAACGGGGATGGATGTTGCATGCAATTTAAATGTTTGTTTGCTGTTCGTTTCTTTATGTATCTGCAAATGTGCTTGAGGTTATTTCAATGCAGCGCTGCATCCGAGTTTCTTGACGTAGTTGTGTCAATGAACTGTCAGTCAAGGTGAACTCCTCGCCCACTCAGTCTATTAGCTCTCCGCCCTCTCAGCCTTTCTTTTAAGCCTTGCTAATAGTTAGACATGAAAGAAAAAGGACAATTTTCTTCAATTCTAAGCATTTTTATCTGGAAAAAAAATTATATGGGTGATGTTTTGGTCACTCAAAAGGCTATTTTACATGGGAATCAAGATTTACTGTTTGGGACCTTTAAGTGGATGTTAGAATTCCCCCCTTGGTTTCCACTTCATCTAATCCGCTGTTTAATCACTGGAGCACAGCCTTGTGACATCCTGTCTGGGACATGCCTCTCAACTGGCCCTGTCTGTCTGTGGTGATCAGGATCATTAGATAGACCCTGGGACGTTTATCAACCAACTCTCTTTCCTTTCCTTTCAAAAATATTCTAGTTCTCCCTCTCATCATCCCTTTCACTCTTCCCGCTCCCCTTCTCCCTCAAGTAGCAGCCAAGGATAGGCAGCTGAGCTCCTGTCACCCCTGGCAGACCACAGGGGAACTCAGAGAGTGTGTCTGTGTCCATCCCTTTCATCTATCTTGTATTTATCTCACTAATATGTCACACCAATTATAACTACACCAAGAAAAGACACGCAATAACAGACTAAATACAACCGCATTAAATCCAAAATCCAGTATGTGGCTTTTTGCAAAAACTCTGTCTTCTATATTCAGAGTGAGTCAGAATCTTCAAATTACAGGAAGTAATAGTTTGTTTTGTTTATAGACACACTAAGATCTAATGATAGACATGCACATATAGGGCAACGATCGCCTTGTTTTGGTTTGTGTTGCCGACTGTATACAGTGCCTTGTGAAAGTATTCGGCCCCCTTGAACTTTGCGACCTTTTGCCACATTTCAGGCTTCAAACATAAAGATATAAAACTGTATTTTTTTGTGAAGAATCAACAACAAGTGGGACACAATCATGAAGTGGAAGGACATTTATTGGATATTTCAAACTTTTTTAACAAATCAAAAATGGAAAAATTGGGCGTGCAAAATTATTCAGCCCCCTTAAGTTAATACTTTGTAGCGCCACCTTTTGCTGCGATTACAGCTGTAAGTCGCTTGGGGTATGTCTCTATCAGTTTTGCACATCGAGAGATTTTTTTCCCATTCCTCCTTGCAAAACAGCTCGAGCTCAGTGAGGTTGGATGGAGAGCATTTGTGAACAGCAGTTTTCAGTTCTTTCCACAGATTCTCGATTGGATTCAGGTCTGGACTTTGACTTGGCCATTCTAACACCTGGATATGTTTATTTTTTGTAACCATTCAATTGTAGATTTTGCTTTATGTTTTGGATCATTGTCTTGTTGGAAGACAAATCTCCGTCCCAGTCTCAGGTCTTTTGCAGACTCCATCAGGTTTTCTTCCAGAATGGTCCTGTATTTGGCTCCATCCATCTTCCCATCAATTTTAACCATCTTCCCTGTCCCTGCTGAAGAAAAGCAGGCCCAAACCATGATGCTGCCACCACCATGTTTGACAGTGGGGATGGTGTGTTCAGGGTGATGGGCTGTGTTGCTTTTACGCCAAACATAACGTTTTGCATTGTTGCCAAAAAGTTCAATTTTGGTTTCATCTGACCAGAGCACCTTCTTCCACATGTTTGGTGTGTCTCCCAGGTGGCTTGTGGCAAACTTTAAACAACACTTTTTATGGATATCTTTAAGAAATGGCTTTCTTCTTGCCATTCTTCCATAGAGGCCAGATTTGTGTAATATACGACTGATTGTTGTCCTATGGACAGAGTCTCCCACCTCAGCTGTAGATCTCTGCAGTTCATCCAGAGTGATCATGGGCCTCTTGGCTGCATCTCTGATCAGTCTTCTCCTTGTATGAGCTGAAGGTTTAGAGGGACGGCCAGGTCTTGGTAGATTTGCAGTGGTCTGATACTCCTTCCATTTCAATATTATCGCTTGCACAGTGCTCCTTGGGATGTTTAAAGCTTGGGAAATCTTTTTGTATCTAAATCCGGCTTTAAACTTCTTCACAACAGTATCTTCCTGTAGTACCTGTAGTATCTTCCTCCAGTACCTGCCTGGTGTGTTCCTTGTTCTTCATGATGCTCTCTGCGCTTTTAACGGAGCTCTGAGACTATCACAGTGCAGGTGCATTTATACGGAGACTTGATTACACACAGGTGGATTGTATTTATCATCATTAGTCATTTAGGTCAACATTGGATCATTCAGAGATCCTCACTGAACTTCTGGAGAGAGTTTGCTGCACTGAAAGTAAAGAGGCTGAATAATTTTGCACGCCCAATTTTTCAGTTTTTGATTTGTTAAAAAAATTTGAAATATCCAATAAATGTCGTTCCACTTCATGATTGTGTCCCACTTGTTGTTGATTCTTCACAAAAAAATACAGTTTTATATCTTTATGTTTGAAGCCTGAAATGTGGCAAAAGGTCGCAAAGTTCAAGGGGGCCGAATACTTTCGCAAGGCACTGTACATTACTGGTGCTAATGGTGTGTCTGTGTGTACCATTGCAGCCCCACATCAGACAAGGATGCAGCTGGTGATGGGGATATCCAGTAAGCACACATGACGCCTCGCACCAGATGGTCGCTATGGAGATGCTGTATTTACTCTTATACACTGTTACCCACAATAGAAAAATACACACAGTATCTAGTCAATACAGTAACTGCCTGTATTACAAAAAAAACAAGATAATACCCTGGTTTCCATTGTAATTGAACAACACAGAAAGCAATCCAAAACCATTTTACATTTGAACCTAGTCTGCCATGAAGTGTGTTTATCTTTGTGCGTCATTGAGAAAGACAGGAAGTTGTGAGATGTTGGATGATCTTGACACTGTGTTTATCTTGGCAGGAAGAGAGGCTCTGTGGCTTATGCTTCCCAGAAGCCCTGGCTGCTCAACGCGACGCTGGTGGAGAACATCACCTTTGAGATGCCCATGATCAAACCCAGGTGAGACTTGATTATACAGTGCATTTGGAAAGTATTTAGACCCCTTTACCTTTTCCACATTTTGTTACGTTATAGCCTTATTAAAAAATGTATTAAATTGTCCCCCCCCCCTCATCAATCTATACACAATACCCCATAATAACAAAGCAAAAACAGTTTTTTAGAAATTTTTGCTAATTTATTAAAAAACATAAATATTACATTTACATAAGTATTCAGACCCTTTACTCAGTAGTTTGTTGAAGCACCTTTGGCAGCAATTGCAGCCTCTAGTCTTCTTGGGTATGAAGCTACAAGCTTGGCACACCTGTATTTGGGGAGTTTCTCCAATTCTTCTCTGAAGATCCTCTCAAGCTCTGTCATGTTGAATGGGGAGCGTCGCTACACAACTATTTTCAGGTCTCTCCAGAGATGTTCGATTGGGTTCAAGTCCGGGCTCTGGCTGGGCCACTCAAGGACCTTCGGAGACTTGTCCCGAAGCCTCTCCTGTGTGGTCTTGGCTGTGTGCATAGGGTCATTGTCCTATAGGAAGGTGAACCTTCTCCCCAGTCTGAGGTCCTGAGCGCTCTGGAGCAGGTTTTCATCAAGGATCTCTCTGTACTTCTTCATCTTTCCTTCGATCCTGACTAGTCTCCCAGTCCCTGCTGCTGAAAAACATCCCCACAGAATGAAACTGACACCACCATGCTTCACCGTAGGGATTGTGCCTGGTTTCCTCCAGATGTGATGTTCTATCAGAGTGACCATTGGCCAACTCTAGGAAGAGTCTTGGTGGTTCCAAACTTCTTCCATTTAAAAATGATGGAGGCCGCTGTGTTCTTGGAGACCTTCAATGCTGCAGAAATGTTTCGGTACCCTTTCCCAGATCTCTACCTCGATACAATTGTCGTGTATGTGACTATCATTAAATGTGAAGATTTATTTTATCAAATCAATTCTCTGTGTAAGTATTATTACGTGATTAAACTAATCGTGTCAACTTTAATTAACTAGGAAGTCGGGGCACCACGGGAAAATGTTTATAGTCTCTACTTCCCGAATCGACTCTTCAGATATTTTCATATCTTAGCGATTCTTCTTCTATTAATGTATCATTATTACCTCGTCAGTTCTCATTACTGAACATTCTCATTACTGAACATTGGATATCTGCATGAACCCTAGCCTAAATGATGAATCAGCTATATACAAATTGTCTTAATTATTTATTTACTAACTAACTAAATAATCACAGAAATACATAACGAACAAACAGTAGATATTGGTTACTAACACAATGCATTGATAAGTAAACCGGTATGATGGCTTGGTAGACAATGGAAAGGGGTGGGGACAGGAAAAGAGCAGGAGAGACAAAATGGATTCACTACACACAGTTGATAATTATATTAGTTGAAATGCTAATCTTTTGCACATGAACAGCCGCTCATTCGAGAATAATTGCAATGTATATATTTACGCCCGTATGTCATTGTCTTCTCTGTTGGAATCGCCGGTCCGTCTGCTGGAGAGTCAGTTCATCAGAGAGTCTCTGGTTAACATCCCTAGAAGCCACAATGTCTTTCGTAGTTGTCGCTTTCTCTGCAGTTCCCGGATAGTGTCTGTTGTAATGGATAAATCAGGCGTACAGATGGTTGTTGCATAGAATAGATGCTTCCGCAGTTGCCGGTATACACGTACTAGACTTACGTCATTTCCAGCTGTATGGTCTGTCTCCGTGACTTAGAGAGTTGTAGTTCTCAACAATTTCAACATGTAGCGTCAGCTCCGTGTTTTCTGGTCTACTGTAAATTTCATCAGGAGTGGGTTTTATACACTTCTGAGAAAAGGGGCGGTCCATGACGCCGACTGTAATGTCTATGCTCACGTTGGCATGGCCACTGATTTGGTTACCTTTATATGAAAACCCATATTTTCTCATTTAGAAGATTAACATCACATTACATCTTTTCACGAATAGTTTCATGTTTAATCACATATGTTTCACAATATTTAGATGTAAACCGGACAGCTGAGAAATGTACACTTTAAGAGACACAGTTATGTGTGTTTCCTGTCCTTCATGAGATCACCAAATGAAACACACTCGTCATGACTGTCCCTTAAGTGTCCACAGACCACTCCCACCTTCTCAAAAATATAAATATTGTTTAATTATTCAAACGTTTGATGTCCAAGTGTCTCTCTGTGTTCCACAGTTTACATTCTAATCTCGAACACTACAGAGCATAGGGGCAGCGTATTTTATGACCGACCATAAAACTTCCCTCTCTGCCCCTCTACGAGAGAGGGCACGCTGTAGAGCGGACCCACTGTAACCTGATCCTTCAGATCGTCACAGGAGACTTATGACAACAACCCTGTCTATGATCTTTAGGGACAATTCCTTCGACCTCAGGGCTTGGTTTTTGCTCTGACACTATAAACTCTTAAGACTGATTTTAGAATACGGCTGTAACGTAACAAAATGGGGGTAAAAGTCAAGTAGTCTGAATACTTTCCGAATGCACTGTAAACTGCTTGTAAAACATTTTAACAAAATAACAAAAACCCCCCAGGCTTAAGGGTTAGTTGACGTCTGATTCAGGCCATTATAAATCTCAGTTTGTCTCTTTTGTCATTGCTAACTGTTTCTGCCCTCCCACCCAATCTCCCACCCCCACCCGTGACACAACACCATATGCTGTTTTCCCCTGCCACTGGATGGGTATGGTGATACACACGTTTAAAAAAAATCCTTATGACAAATGCTTTCCCAGACGAGCAGGTAGCCTGTGTGTTTGTGGTCCTATCTCCTCTCTCTGGGCCTAATGGCCTAGCTGCAGAAAATATAATTAAATGGAACCCTGAGTTATCTCGGTTGCTGTGAAGAAGCATAAAGGAGTAGTGTTTACCTACTCACACTTTTCTCTCTCGCTCTCTCTCTCCATTGTTTCCCTATCTGCTATCGCTCTCTCTCCCTCTCTCTTTGACTCTTTCCTCCCCCTCTCTTTTTTCCTCCCTTTCTCTCTGTCTCCGAGAACAATAGTTGAGCAGTTTTAATCTCTCTCATTCGCTCTCTCTCTCTTCCCTGTTTCTCTGTTTCTCCAAGCACAGTGGGATAGTTCTCTCTGTAGTCTCAGTGCTCCTCTGGGGCCTCAATTATCAACTGTCATACTATGTTTTGGCGTACATGGAGATTCTGGGATTTGCGTGCGCAACAAATGATTGGTATTTATCAAGCTGTTGCACTCAAGTTATACACATGTTTTCGTTGATAAATCAGAGCCGTACCATATAAACACCCTTATTTGCTGGAACTGGGTGTTGGAACTGGGCCCTGACAGTTTCTGAACGAAAGTGCAATGGCAAATTTGATCAGATTTCTGTAGAGGTGTGGGCAGAATGTTTTCATCATTTGCCGTGACTTTTTCCAAACCAAAAAATGTATGCCTCCACATGTGCCAAACACTGGCCGCGTCCTTCAGATTCTCTTGGTAATGAAAGCACTATATAAAATATAAAAAAATATTATTATTATATCTCCTGCCTTGGTATGGGCTCAGAGATGAAATAGGCTGGCGTGGCGCTCCTATTGCACAGCAATACTGTAGCCTACCCATACTGTCAAATATTTTAAATGGGGTACTAGTCTATTTACTTTTCGAGCATGCTGAGCAATTGAATGAGTGATGGATGAATGGTAGCCTAATATTTGTTGTGTAGCAGAAATAAACCATGTCAGACCAATGTCAGAAAAGGAGAAACATGACCTGCAATGTTATGATTACATATACGCCTACACGCTGCTCAGTGCTTTATTTATTACTCAGGAGGGACCGGTGGGGGAGTTCTGAGGTACCGGAACTTATGAGAGAGAAGAAAAAAAAATCACCTTTATAATAAAGCATTGCATGCATACCATCACATTTGCGTAGTGGCATTTAGCAGTAGAGTAGAGGCACTTACAGAAGTTGCACACATTGGGAAACATTTTAGTAGCCTAGGGTCTGGGGAAGATATGGCCTTATTATAAACGCATTTCATGCAATTCTACGTTATTTTACATGACTGGAGACTTTGGCAGAATCTTTTTTAATACAGCCCAAGTGATCGAAATGGCAGGCTACGTTGACACTGACAAACTGAGATCCGTAAAAAACGACCTTGTCTTGAATCCAGCAATAGCCTAGGCCTAGGTGTGTCGACACATATTGTAGGCTAAAATATGAGGAAGTTCTAGTCCTAAAAATGCTTTCCAGTTTCACTGTTTCACCCAATGGCGTGTGCTCGTGCCAAAAGCTTATCTCTCTCTTGTTTTACTTTGGAAGTATGTTGGTAGCCTACAGTCTCTTCTTTTCAGCAGGAGCCATTTGCTTTCCAACCTGTATTTTCCCTCGATTTCTATTTGAAATATTGCGAAAGGCCTGTTTTGTCTGCATGCTGTTTGTTCACTGACAGATTTCCGCCACGGGTTCCCTACTGTAGGCTATTCCTTGTTATTGGGCTACAGTCCACAAGAAGCTATCGATTCTCTGTGGCTAAATTATAGGCCTTCACATGGTATAGTAGGCTATTCTGAATGATTTCATTTATTTCTCAACAGAGCAGTAATTCTATAACTTTGGCAAATTTATTTCAATTTATCAGGGGTGCTGCAGTTCCTCCAGAACCCTTTGCGTGGCAATAATTCTATAAGGAAATAAATATTGAAGTATAACGCTGGAGAGATGAAAGTTGCAGGCTCATGTCTATCAGAGCAGAGAAGGAGAGAGTTCATAGAAAGTGAATCTCATTCTAGTTATGTGAGAGATACAGACGCACTTCTCACACAGCCATGGCCACCCGTTGGTCTCACACATACAGTAGGTTACAATGTTGCGCTAAACCCGGGCCGGGCCAACCCCAATCAAGTCTTAGAATATAGGACCGGGATGAAAATCTACTTTTTCACATTACGTTTTTTTTTGTGGGGGCAGGAGAATTAACGAAGAGGCAACTCAAATTATAATTTTGTTTCAGATTTGGATGAGGGCCTCTAGCAGGTCGTTTGTGTTGTTGGGTGGATCTTGGCTGTTCACAGGTCTTGGTGTGCCTCCCCACTGACTTCCTGGTGGCCCTCTGTACTGACTTGGTGATGGAATAGGGGATGCTGGGAGAGGTGAAGGCGGATTGGAGGGGCCGGGGGGTCTGGACTGAGGCTGGCTGGTTTGCTGCTAAGTGGGATCAGGGGCAGGGAGGGCTAAAGGGGTGGATCTGGGTAGCTAAGTAGCAGGGGGAGGAGTCAGGGGCAGTAGGGGGTATGGTAGGGGGGTAAAGGGGGGGGACGGTTTCTCAGAGGGATAGGTTGTGTTTTCTGGCATCAGGGTTTGGGTTCTGGGGTGGTCTTCAGGTCTGGTCTCTTGTTGGTCTGTTGTTTGTCTGGTCTCTTGTCTGGTCTCTTGTTGGTCTGTTGTTTGTCTGGTCTCTTGTCTGGTCTCTTGTCTGGTCTCTTGTTCGTCTGTTGTTTGTCTTGTCTCTTGTCTGGTCTGTTGTTTGTCTGGTCTCTGATCTGGTCTGTTGTTTGTCTGTTGTTTGTCTGGTCTCTTGTTCCATCTTGTTTGTCTGGTCTGTTGTTTGTCTGGTCTCTTGTCTGGTCTGTTTGTCTGGTCTCTTGTCTGGTCTCTTGTTGGTCTGTTGTTTGTCTGGTCTGTTGTTTGTCTGG
Organism: Oncorhynchus mykiss; assembly: GCF_057628025.1. Classification (NCBI taxonomy): domain Eukaryota; kingdom Metazoa; phylum Chordata; class Actinopteri; order Salmoniformes; family Salmonidae; genus Oncorhynchus; species Oncorhynchus mykiss. The sequence goes on from NC_143023.1 coordinate 57,866,575, forward strand.
TCTCTTGTCTGGTCTCTTGTTTGTCTGGTTTCTTGTCTGATCTGTTGTTTGTCTGGTCTCTTGTTGGTCTGGTCTCTTGTTGGTCTGGTCTCTTGTCTGATCTGTTGTTTGTCTGGTCTCTTGTTGGTCTGGTCTCTTGTTGGTCTGGTCTCTTGTTGGTGTGTTTGTCTGGTCTCTTGTTCCATCTGTTGTTTGTCTGGTCTGTTGTTTGTCTGGTGTCTTGTCTGGTCTCTTGTTTGTCTGGTGTCTTGTCTGGTCTCTTGTTTGTCTGGTCTCTTTTTGGTCTGCTGTTTGTCTGGTCTCTTGTCTGGTCTCTTGTCTGGTCTCTTGTCTGGTCTCTTGTTTGTCTGGTCTCTTGTTGGTCTCTTGTTTGTCTGGTCTCTTGTCTGATCTGTTGTTTGTCTGGTCTCTTGACTGGTCTGTTGTTTGTCTGGTCTCTTGTCTGGTCTGTTGTTTGTCTGGTCACTTGTTGGTCTGTTGTTTGTCTGGTCTCTAGGTGGTCTGTTGTTTGTCTGGTCTGTTGTTTGTCTGGTCTGTTGTTTGTCTGGTCTCTTGTTGGTCTGGTCTCTTGTCTGGTCTCTTGTTGGTCTGTTTGTTTGGTCTCTTGTTGGTCTGTTGTTTGTCTGGTCTCTTGTTGGTCTGTTGTTTGTCTGGTCTCTTGTTGGTCTGTTGTTTGTCTGGTCTTTTACGTTTGGTAATTTTTTTGTCCAGTTTGGGTCATCATCATCTAAGAAAAGGAGTTGTGAGGCGAGGGGTTCTTCCGGTTGTATGGTAACTTTCGAAACTGGCTTCCCTTTGACGAGGGGGGGGGGGTGGCGAGGACGGGATTTGTTGGGGGGGCAGAGGTGGGGGCTGTTTCTGGGACATCTTGGGAGGTGGATTGGGCGGTGCCTGTGGAGAGGTCTGGAGTCTGGTTCTGTGTCTTCGTTGTTGTCTGGGGGTGGGAGGTTGGGATTTGGGTTAGTGTGGTTGCGGTTGGTGGCGTTAGCCATTGCCCTGCTGGCCTAGAAACTGGGGCAGGTTTTGAAGAATTGGTGCTCTTTCCCGCACAGGTTGTACGGGCGTATGGATACACAGTCTGTCTTTACAGATCTTGCAGACTGTAGCCAGATGGCCCAGTTGGCCACAGTTCCTGCACAGTTTTGGGCATGCCGTAGTAGTGGACGGAACCTCTGTTGTTCCCCAGTGTGATGGTGCTGGGGAGCGGTTGGGTCCGGTCTCAACTGGACCGGCCATTTTCGTTCCCCAGTCCAGACGTTGTCTTCGTCCAGGACCCTCCTAGCCGCTGACTTGAGAATGGAGAACCAAACGTGTATGTTATAGTCCTGGATGCATTCATTTTAGACGTTTTACTATAACTACCCCAGATGCTGCTCTATTGTTCCCTTCCTAAAGCCTGTCTGTTTTATTCTCCTCTTCGGGCTTTTCTTTTTTTCTCTCTTTTTATCTGTCCTCTCATTCCCTCTCCACCCTCTCTCTCTCTCTCTCTCTCTCTTTCCATCTCTCTTTAATAAAGCCCCAGGGCCAGACGCTTCATTCATCCCTTTATATAATTCAAGTCTTCTTAAGGTGTCTACAGACAATACGCAGACGGGGCCGATGGAGTGTAGCGCAGTGTTGCAATGTCGTCACAAAAGGGGGCCAGCTAATATTCTCCAACATTCGACACAGTTTCTCTCCTACATGGAAATTGAGACCTGACGTGTTATCCCTTGCGAAGACTGAGCGGCAGTATTGAATGAGTTTTGCAACGTAAGTCCCACCGCTGTGTCTCCATCACATTTTCCCAGTATCCCTTCTGGTATAAACACAGACGAGATGGACGTTCTTCTACCGCTTGCAAATGTCCTTTTTTTGTGTTTTTTTTTACAATGAGATTTTGCTAAGCACAATTATGTCCAGTTTTGGTGGAACGTCTGTGCGAGCTGGTGAGACAACACGACACTGTCCTTATGCAGCGGGTGGATGCCTTAAAGAAACAGCAGCAAGAGTTACAGAAACAACAGCAGCGTCCAGCAAAAAATAAAACCGTCTACGACGTCACGGTACCATGGGTGGTGTCTATTCCTGCCAATCAACTCCCGTTTTGTCTTAAACCCCAAAATGGTTGTGTGCTTTTTTTTCTTCTTCTCTCATTCATACATTAGGGTGGTGGGTAATTTACCTGTTTTTTTTTTTTTGTGTGTGTGTGTGTGTAAATGTTTTTTAAAACGTATTTCCTCGTTGCCATATTACTGGTGTTTGTTTTCTCTTATTTCCCTTTCCCACCTGTGTGTGGGATTGTTTTACGTCGGACTATGTTCCTCTTGTGATCGTAAACACATATCTGAAAGGTCTGCAAATGTATTTGTCCGGTTATTTGTACAAGTGGCCGAAAGTATTGTTGTTTTCAATCAGTCACTCTGTAAACTTGTTGGGTTTTTGTACATGAGCTCCATTGACAGGCCACTACACACAACCTGGTGTTATGTAGATGAGGGTCTAGCCTCGTTGTCTACAGCTGGACAGCAATTCTCCCCCCCCTCTCATGAGTAGTAGTAGCAGTCCAAGCTCTAGCAACTGCAATAAAAAAAAGAGACATGTTTGCTTCTGTGGCAAAGAGGTGTGTTGTAAAATAGAACGCCAGACTAGCCTGACGTGTAGCTCGCGCTTGTACACGAGCGTAGAACGCCGGATCCGGAAGTTCAGTCGTCCTCGCTAGCTAGAGGGAAAAAAAAAAGAGTGCCTTGGCTCCTCTTGCTTGGTTAAGCATCTCTGACTCCCCAAGCCCCCTACAAACGTGCATCCGCGCAGGTCTACGTACGTTAGACCCATTTAGAGATTCAATGTTTAACTTGATCCTCTTAAAATGTTCTTCTCTGTGGAGATGTTTATCCTGAATACAACCTTAGAATAATATACTGTTGCTGTCTTACGGTACATAGATAACAGTAAGAGTATTGGATGCCGTAAATGGATTACAGTAACCGTATTGGTACCATAAAACTGGTTATGGTAACATACTGTACCATTTCTTTTACTGTAAAATGTACTTTTACTGCCTGTAAATTACCGTAAAAACAACGGTAACATTTTTTATTTTTTTTTACAGTGTACCATGATATCGTTACTCTGACAGTACAAATCACTAGGAATCTGTTCAGCTTTCCTCAGCCCATTGACATTTCAGGGTATTTGTTTTAATGTCACGGTTGTCATCTGATTATCTGTTTCTGTGTTGTCCAGGTACAAGGCTGTCATCGAGGCGTGTTCCCTGCAGCCGGATATCGACATCCTGCCACAGGGAGACCAGACGGAGATCGGAGAGAGGGTCAGTGACCCGCACCGTCACTGTCTCTGTCACTGTTTCTGTCACTCGGGACCACTCGCTCCCGTCTCTTGTCATTCTCACTTACTAAATGGCAATCGAGGGGACCACATTATAATAGCAGTAATCAAGTATAACCTTTATAGAATCTTGATGTATTCAGGTTTGAGACAGAATCTCTTTCGCTATAGAGAGCCCTGTCACCACCTGTCTGGTTGTTTATACTGTATGTACAGGAAGCTAGCTTCACCAGAGCTCGCCCAGTACACTGTCATGTTTGTTTTGTTCAGGCATCATTCTGTTACGTAAGCAGGTCTTAGTTGTGTTTCTGTGACAAAGGTGTGAGTGTGTGTGTGTGTGTGTGTTTTAATAATATTGTGGTGTTTATTTCTGTAATGTTGCTGTTTGTGTAACCTCTCGTGAATAGACTACGTGAACATACGCAAGATTTTAGTTCTGGGTGATGTGTGTGTGTTAATTGATGTGCACTACTACTTCTATAGAATAGGCATGACCCTGTTATGCAGAGAGAAGTGGATAGTAGATCTTTCCACTACAGCGAGTCTTAGTGGCAGTAAAGGAAGAAGAGGGCAGATACATCAGTCTACCTTTGGGGAGAGCTCCTGACACTCAATCACACACACACACACACACACACACACACACACACACACACACACACACACACACACACACACACACACACACACACACACACACACAGTGTAATGTGGTCTGATAAAGCTGAGACTGTACACTCCACGTACCTCCATTCATTCCGTCCGTCCTCCCTCTCTCTCCACAGGGTATAGTTCTATCTGGAGGGCAGCGCCAGCGTATAGGTGTGGCCAGAGCCCTGTACCAACAGGCCAACGTGGTCTTCCTGGTGAGAGAACCTGTCTACACGGTGACCTCAGCTTCATCCACAAGAATCATGTTGAGTCACATAGAACTGAAATCCAAGTAACCGATATTCTCCCCCTTTTGCAAACCACTCTTCACCTCGTCTCTGCATTCATTTATTCTGCGTTGGAAACATTGGGAGGAAGCTAGAATACAGTGTCTTTGATTGTAGGCCATGGAAGCATGTCCCTCTGTGTTGTTTCAGGATGACCCGTTCTCAGCGTTGGACATTCACCTGAGTGACCACCTGATGCAGGAGGGCATCCTCAAACTGCTGAGAGAAGAGAAGAGGACTGTGGTGCTGGTCACTCACAAGCTACAGTACCTACCCCACGCTGACTGGGTGAGAGTAGAGTGTGCGGGCACACGTGTGTGTGTATTGTGTTTCCACTCATATCCAGACGGCCACTAATGCAGTCCCTCTCTCCCTCCGTGGTCAGATCGTAGCGATGAAGAACGGGACCACTCAAACCGAGGGGACTCTGAAAGACATCCAGAACTCTGAACCGGAGCTATTTGAGCAGTGGAAGACCCTGATGCACCGGCAGGACGGAGAGTTTGAGAAGGTACTGTATCGGACCGCGTGTCTCCAGGTGGCCATAATAGGGTCAAAAGGGGTGTGATGATGACACATCCTCACCTCTCAAAGGCCTGAGTTTACACGGGCAGCCCAATTCTGATCGTTTGCCCAGTTATTAGTCAAAATAGCTGATCTGATTGGTCAGAAGACTAATAAGTGAAAAAAGATCAGGGCTCCTGCGTTCAGTATGAAATAACGGTGTGTAATGTTGAATTAAACGGAAACGGTGCTGTACTGAACAACCAGTTTGAAGAACGATGTGATGAATTTGTATGGTGTGCCGCAGGAGTTTTAGCGATTTGAAATGTTTACACCCATATTGATCAGGCCTCACCTTGCCACACCCACCACACGGGAGCAAACATACCTCAACGGCTGTTAAAGAACCGTGAGCACTCTGTTAGGGAAACGTGTCATTCAGTCACGCAATGTCGTAAACGTTGGGAGCGAACTGAACGCACCCCAAAATGTAGCTGCCTGTTTAAACGCAACCATATACAGATACGGTGCATTCGGAAAGTATTCAGACCCCTTGACTTTTTCCACATTTTGTTACGTTACAGCCTTTTACTACAGGTGGACTCCAATCGAGTTGTAGAAACATCTCAAGGATGATCAATGGAAACAGGATGCACCTGAGCTCAATTTCGAGTCTCCTAGCAAAGAGTCTGAATACTTATGTGAATAAGCTATTTCTGTTTCTTAATTTGTAATAAATTAGCAACATTTTCCCCCAAAAAACAACCGTTTTTGCTTTGTCCTTATGGGTATTGTGTGAAGATTGATGAGAGTTTTAGAATAAGGCTATAATATAACAAAATGTGGAAAAAGGGAGGTGGGAGGTGCACAACGTAACGGCCGACTTCGTCACAGGGTCACACAACTGATGAGCAATTGAGACGTTTGTACGGGGCTTGTTCTTTTTGGCTCCTTTTTTCCTGCTCTGCTTTAAATTCATCTGGTCAAATCTATTTCAGCAAACTATCTCAGCTGAAACTCTGATGTGTGTCCGTGTGCGTTCTCCAGGAGACAGTGCCTGAGAGTATGACGGTGTTGGAGCGCAAGAACCTGCGGAGAGCCATGTACTCCAAAGAGGCCGCCAAGACTGAGGAGGAGGACAAAGGTGAGAGGTCAAAGTTCACAAACTTCCCAATGGGATTGAAGGACACCGGCTGTCAATCACTCGCTAATGGGAACTAGGGGGGTTAGCATGGGCATAGTTACTTCAGTATGCTTTGTTTGTGGAGACCACAAAATGTCAGGTGCTACATTTACTAGGTGTTAAAATGGGATGCCTCTGCAGAGTATCAGTTTTTGAACCTATAGTGGGTTTAACGGTGTGTGTGTGATCCTGTGGTGTCTGTCTGTGGCGATGTCCCAGTAAACTACCTCAGCTCAAACTCTGTGCTCTTTTCTCTTTCTTTGTCAACACTGATCTGTAAAAGACGTGGACTAGTCAAGTCCTGGGCCAGAGACTTCCACCTCTTTTAAGATCTGTTGAAAAGGGAAAGGGGGGAATCTGGTCCTTGGGGGGGGGCTACATTTTCTGCTGATTTTCATCCTTCAACCAACAATTGGTTTTAGGCCTGACAAGCCAGGTGAAGAATCAATGCCATTGATAGAAGAACCAGCACACTGCTGCTCCCTAGAACCAGAGTCCCACACTGGTTCAGAGTATTGGGACAAACCCTGTGTGTGTGTCTCTCCGCTGTGATGTCCAGATAGAAGTTGCCCTTAGGCACAGATCTAGGATCAGCGTACCCTCCCCATCCCCAAATCATTACCTTTATCCGCAAAACTGACTCAAGATCAGGATCTATCTAAGGGCAAATGCATCCTATGTGCTGAGGTGACAGTGTCATGGTAGTGGTACTGTGCTCTTTATTCTGTGTTCTGTGTTGTCTCCTGTGTTCTGGTGTCACCCCGGTGTGGACTGAGACAACCCCAGCGCAGGGTGCCGCTGCTCTTGTAGACGTGGCAGGTTTGGGCCGACCGCATGGTTTTACTGAGTGGTTCCCGGTCCGCGACCAGTCTGTGTCATCGTGTTGCAACTGCGCCCCGTACTCCGTCCCGTGTGGCTCCCGTGTAGGCTTGCAGCTCGCAGACTCTACCCATGCTCCGCTTCGTGCCATTTCCATTCTCTTGTTTTTCTCCCTCTCTCTTTCCCTCCCATCTTTCGCTCTTTCTTTCCTGATCTCTCCCTCCGGCCTGTCCCGGAGACACGCCCATTCAGTCGTCAGCACTGAGGCTTGCCCGCATGGTGTCATGTATGTTTCAATAAGGGGAAGAGGTGGGTAGTCGTCGGCACTGCTCCGCTGCCCATGGTCAATGTGTCCTGTCTACTGTCCCTGCTCTACGTGCTCGGTCTAACCCAACACATGAAACAAATGATGTTTCCCATTAGGAAACAAACAATGTATCGATGCAGGACTGAACGACCAGTTGGCCGTGTGGTCATGGCTAGAAGGGATCCAGCTTTTGTCAAAGGAATGTCAGATTTTAATTTTCGTAGCAGGTTAGGGGGATTTGGTTAAGGTGTAGAAAAATGGTTAGGGTTAGCTAAAATGCAACAACCACAAAAAATCTACTTAATTTTACCCTTCTAGCCATGACCCTGCTCTGTCTCTAGCTGAAGCTATATTTATGTCTTTTCTCTTCCGCTTTTCCCCGTCTTTTCTCTTCCCCCTCTCATTTCTCTCTCTAACTTTTTCTCTCTCTCTCGCCACCTGAGCTGCTGTGAAATGGCCTATCACTCTGCCTTCCAGTCTTTCAGTCAGTAGCTGAAAGAGAGCCTTCCTCTCCTGAGTCCTATTTCACTTCCTGTCCTCCTGCTCCTCTCTAGCCACACAGATACGCCTGTCATATTGTAACCATTAGAGAGAGAGAAAGGACATGGAGAAGAAGAAGAGAGACCGGGATACAGGGGGAGAGAGGAGGAGGAGGGGAGAAGCAGAGAGAGGCGAGATGGAAGGGGCATATATATAGTGGACACACACACACACACAGCGCCCCCCCCTCACACAGTCTATCCCTCTCTCATGCATATCTCTGTTCTTCCAGAAGAGTCTGTGGACAGTGACGAGGATGACAATCTGTCCCAGGCCATGCGTCACCGCACCACCATCCCCTGGCACTCCTGTGGGGTCTACCTGTCCTCTGCAGGGCTCCTCCTGCTGCTGCTGCTCCTCCTATCACAGCTCTTTAAACACTCCCTCATGGTTGCCATCGACTACTGGCTGGCCCACTGGACCTCCCGCGTCATCAATGCCAAGATGGAAGCCACCGGGAGGAACTGCACCGTCGTTCAGGTCAGGTGACAGGCTTCAATTTCTACCAAACCAAATGCAATGTGCTTTTAAAACACTGTGGTTATGCTTTAATCTACAGTACACTCTTTACCTTACAGTGTAGTATTTACTTTAAAGGACCTGGTGAAATGTTAGTTTGCAAAAGTATTCACTCCCCTTGGTGTTTTTCCTAGTTTGTTGCATTACAACCTATAATTTAAATAGATTTTTATGTGGATTTCATATAATGGACATAAACAAAATAGTCCAAATTGGTGAAGTGAAATGAAAAATAAATAACTGGTGGTGAAAAGTGGTGCGTGCATATCTATTCACCCCCTTTGCTATAAAGCCCCTAAATAAATATGGTACAACCAATTACCTTCAGGTCACATAATTAGTTAAATAAAGTCCACCTGTGTGCAATCTAAGTTTCACATGATCTGTCACATGATCTCAGTATATATACAGCTGTTCTGAAAGGCCCCAGAATCTGCAACACCATTAAGCAAGGGGCACCACCAAGCAAGCGGCAACATGAAGACCAAGGAGCTCTCCTAACAGGTCAGGGACAAAGTTGTGGAGCAGTACAGATCAGGGTTGGGTTATAACAAAAATATCAGAAACTTTGAACATCCCACAGAGCTCCATTAAATCCATTATTAAAAAATGGAATATAGCACCATAACAAACCTGCCAAGAGAGGCCCGCCCACCAAAACCCACGGACCAGGCAAGCAGGGCATTAATCAGAGAGGCAACAAAGAGACCAAAGATAACCCTGAAGGGTCTGCAAAGTTCCACAGCGGAGATTGGAATATCTGTCCATAGGACCACTTTAAGCCGTACACTCCACAGAGCTGGGCTTTATGGAAGAGTGTCCAGAAAAAAAGCCATTGCTTAAAGAAAAAAATAAGCAAACACGTTTGGTGTTTGCCAAAAGGCATGTGGGATACTCCCCAAACATATGGAAGAAGGTACTCTGGTCAGGTGAGACTAAAATGTAGCTTTTTGGCCATCAAGGAAAACATTATGTCTGGCGCAAACCCAACACCTCTCATCACCCTGAGAATACCATCCCATGCTGTGGGGATGTTTTTCATCAGCAGTGCCTGGTAAACTGGTCAGAATTGAAGAAATGATGGATGGTGAAATCCTTGAGGGATCCTGCTTTAGTCTTCCAGAGATTTGAGACTGGGACGGAGGTTCACCTTCCAGCAGGACAATGACCCTAAGCATACTGTTAAAGCAACACTCGAGTGGTTTAAGGGGAAACATTTACATGTCTTGGAATGGCCTAGTCAAATCCCAGACCTCAATCCAATTGAGAATCTGTGGTATGACTTACCATCAAACTGAGTCCATCAAACTGGAGCAGTTTTGCCTTGAAGAATGGGCAAAAATCCCAGTGGCTAGATGTGCCAAGCTTATAGAGACATACCCGAAGAGACTTGAAGCTGTAATTGCTGAGATAGGTGGCTCTACAAAGTATTGATTTTGGGGGGGTGAATAGTTATGCACGCTTAGGACCCTGGGACTGAACACCTTGTTTGTTTCACAATAAAAAAATACCTTGCATCTTCAAAGTGGTAGGTAGGCATGTTATGTAAATCAAATGATACAAACCTCCCAAAAATGACAAGGAGATTAATACTTTCGCAAGCCACTGTACATGATAATTCAGCCAACTACAATGTTGATTTTAGATACCAGGTAAATACATTTGAAATAGGACCATCAAATAATGTTACCAACAAACCAAATATTGATTTACATGCACTACATCTGACATAGACGTAATGCACATAAACTCTCTCAGATGGATCCTCCAAACGTGTGTGTTGCCCATGAGCTAAACGTAGTCTCATTTGCATATATCAATTAAGAACTGCATGAATGGGAAAACGGTGTCGAAATCTAAAAACCCTTTAGATCTGTTTGGATTAAAGCCTCTGCAGATAAGAGGAGTACCTATGAGAGAATGCTGTTCATTGACTACATCTTAGCATTCAACACCATTTTCCCTCCAAGCTCGTCACCAAGCTTAGGACCCTGGGACTGAACACCCCCCTTTGCAACTGGATCTTGGACATCCTGACTGGCCGACCCAAGGGGGTGAGGGTAGACAACATCACCTCCGCCACACTGACCGTCAACAAGGGGGCCCCACAGGGGTGTGTGCTTAGTCCCCTTCTGTACTCCCTGGTCACCCACGACTGCTTGGGCTTGCACGACCAACACAATCATCAAGTATGCTGACGACACGACGGTGGTAGGCCTGATCACCTGCAACGATGAGACAGTCTACAGGGAGGTGGTCAGTTACCTGGCAGGGTGGTGCCGGGACAACAACCTCTCCCTCAACTTTAGTCCAAGGAGCTGATTGTGGACTACAGGAAATCGAGGGGCGAGCACGCCCCCATCCACATCGACCGGGCTGCAGTGGAGCAGTTCAAGAGCTTCAAGTTACTCAATGTCCAAATCACTAAGGACTTAAAATGCTCCACACGCCCACATTCGTGAAGAAGGCGCGACAGAGCCTCTTCCCCCTCAGGAGGTTGAAAAGGTTTGGAATGGGACCTCAAATCCTCAAAAAGTTCCACAGCTGTACCATTGAGAGCATCTTGACTGGCTGCATCTCTGCTTGATATGGCAACAGCACCGCCCTCGATCGCATGGCGCTACAGAGGTTGGTGGGGGTGGACAGCCCAGTATATCACTGGAGCCGAGCTCCCTGACATCCAGGACATCTATACCAGGCGGTGTGAAAGGAAGACCCGGAAAATCATTAACGACTCCAGCCACCTAAGCCATAGACGGTTCTCTCTGCTTCCTCACGGCAAATGTTACCGCTGCATCAAGTCTGACGCCAACAGGCTAATGAACAGCTTAAATCCCCAAGCCATAAGTCAGCTAAATAGCTAACAAAATTGCTACACAGACTATCTGAGTTGACCCTTGTGTGTGTGTAATATATATATTTTTTTGTTGCATGGTCTCCGTTGATTGTGAATTATAACCGGATGTGTTTCTAGGTTCCAATAAATATTACCCTCACAAAGATAGGATTGATATTCTCATCATGGCAATGTCTCCCCAACCTCATTGTGTATTCATAATATAACAATCATATTTGGACACTTAGAAAGCCTTTTTCCAAATGGCATTGCAATGTAATTAGAGTGGCGTAATGTCATTACCGTTATTAGGAATTGAGTATACACACACAAGCATGCATATATATATATATATATATACAGGAGAGTATACACACACAAGCATATATATATATATATATATATATATATATATACAGGAGAGTATACACACACAAGCATGCATATATATATATTTACAGGAGAGTATACACACACAAGCATGCATATATATATATATATAAATATACAGGAGAGTATACACACACAAGCATGCATATATATATATATATACAGGAGAGTATACACACACAAGCATGCATATATATATATATACAGGAGAGTATACACACACAAGCATGCATATATAATTACAGGAGAGGGTAAGCTGTGTCATTCACACATTAGGGCCGTGGCAGGTGTGTGGGTTATCCTGGCGCTACTAAACCCAGCCTCTTATTAATAGACTGTGTCCTCTGCTTAATGCCAGGTCACATTTCATACAGTCATCCAGCGGGTGGCAGGGGACAGCAGCTGATACAGTAGATAGTTATGCCCACACACACACACACACACACACACACACACACACACAAATAGACATGTCTGCACTTTCACGTACGTTTACACTTTAGCCTAATCATAGTCTCGCTCCCTCTCTCACACACCGTACGTGAGCACACACACACACACACACGCACATACACGCACACACACGCGCACACACACACACACACACAATGCTCTATTACTTTAGTGATTCTAACCAGAGCCAATTTAGCCACAGACATGTGGGGAAACTCCAAACCTTTGTCACGCTATCTAACAGAGACCCAATGCACACTGCAGCTGTGAGGACTGCCTCGTGCCCACTGCACCGAACAAACCTCAATCTGGCAACACAAAGACTGACAGTATACATGACAATCACTGCTGCATCTCCCTCTGGGGCTCAAACACAGCTGTTCCCCGTAACACACACACACACACACACACACACACACACACACACACACACACACACACACACACACACACACACACACACATACACACACACACACAATCACACACACACACACACACACACACAATCACCCATATGGGTCACATCCCAAATGTCTGATTATCAAAGGTGTTTCTGTGTGTTCATTAGCTTCAGTGTTTTCCCTCTCTGTCTTTCACACTCTGGGGAGGACATAAGAAATCTCCAACGCACAGAACCCTTAAATTGTCTTTGACCTTGAATTAGAAGCCCATTCATTCTGTCAGGCCCTTACAGTGATTGTCTGACTGACTAATTCATCGGAGGGAAACATAAATGTATTATTTGACTTGTAAGACATATCCCTTTCATTTCCCCAGTCACTTTATTATCCTTGGCTAGAGGGGGTTTGGCTCTGAATGTTTGATTGTGTTAAATCGCATTCTAGCTTACCTCAGGGGTCAATTTAGCCTTTATCTTTTAATATCACTGCCCTGGATTAGAGTGGAGGAGGCGAGAGGAAGAAGACAGGGCACAGATGGAGAGCGACATAGAGACAGCCAGGCAAATAGGGAGAGAGAGATGGAGAGAAAAGAAAGAGAGGGCAGGGAGGGAGGGAGAGAGGTAGGGGTGGTGTGGGGGCCCAATATAGTGTCGGCAGTTGTTTCACACATGTCCAAATTTAGCCAGTTCAGCTTTGGTGACTTTTGTTAATTTGCCAACGTAGTCAGCTAATTCCTTCCTCATTAGTCACTATTCCTCATCACTAGAGTTCACGTTACAGACGGTAGAGCTCAGGGTTACTCTGAGAGGGATCTAGGTGTTGGTATGTATTTGTGTGTGTGACCACATGAAAATATACTACAGTGTACATACTTCACTGTAGTATTAAGTCAGCAAAGACACTACAATGAATAATGTAGTATTTACTGTAGTATTTACAGTTATCTGTAGTATACATACATGTAGTAAAATAACTGTAGTTTATACTATAGTATTTACTGTATTGTTTTTGCACACATTTCTGTAGTAATTACTAAAGTGTTTTTGTTTTATTATCTTTGACATAGAAGTGGAGGCTTTCTCCTTGAGGAAACCTACTGACGAAATACTGAAAGAGTACATTTTCCATAACCCATTTTTTTAAATGTAGTGTTTTTACGGACTGTAGTGCTTTTTGTGGACGTAACTGTAGTATTTCCTACAGTGTTTTTGTTCTCGGATAATACTTTAGTATTTACTATAGTATGTTTTACAGTATACTACAACATTCTATAGTAAGTACTACCAATGACTGAGGGATACTACAGTGTGTAGTGTAGTATTCTACAATATTCTACCATGTACTATAGAATTCTATAGTAAGTACTGTAGTATTCTATAGTAAACTATAGTATTTGTCTGTGTGTGTGAGAGAGAGAGTGTCCGTGAGAGAAGGGGTGTGATGTTCTTTTGGTTTGTGACGTGTTCTCTAATGACCCCAGAGTGTGATGAAGCTCAAACTACATACACCCTTCATAATTTGCTTACACACACATAGCATGCACACACATTTAAACTGACTCTACACACACGCACGTACATTCATCATATACAGTGCTGCTACTGTTTATCATATATCCTGATGTCTCACACACACACACACACACACACACACACACACACACACACACACACACACACACACACACACACACACACACACACACACACACACACACACACACACACACACACACACACACACACACACACACAGCTCTCTAACCCACCCTCTTCTCCCTGTGTACCCCCTTTAGGAGTGTGGGTTCAGCCACTCGTGGTACCTGTCGGTGTTCAGTGTGTTGTGCTGTCTGGGCATCGTTCTGTGTCTGGTCACCTCTGTGGCCGTTGAGTGGACAGGCCTGAGAGTGGCCAAAGAACTACACCACAACCTGCTCAGCAAGATCATACTGGCCCCTATGAGGTAAAGGTGTGTGCGTTCATGTGTATGTTTGATGCATCATGTGCATTTTATGGTACCTATTACTACTCTAGGGAGGGCAGGTTGTGAGTGTGTGTGTGTGACTGTGTATAATGTGTTGGTGTGTGTGTGTGTGTGTGTGTGATGATCGATCATTTTGGGTTGCTTGGTGAGACACTGTAAACACTGTGATCCGCCCCATTACCCAGAGGCCCATCTGCCTGCCACACACTGAAACCCCGGCAACGCCAGCGCAGTGTCAGATCACTGATAACTAATGACTCTGTGGTTGGGCTTCTGTACTAGTGATGGGCATCCAGCTCATTTGGCTCCCAAACGACTCTTCGTTTAAAATGCCAAAGAAATGAACCTAGAACCATTAGAAAAAGCTAATGTCCAATGTGAAGCCCAAAAAGTAGTTTACCATCATGTCATGTTCAAATAAATGTGTACCTGGCCAAATTATGGCCAAATTATTACATGGATATATATTTTTTGGCACTGAAAGAGTCAGCGTGGACCAGATTGACGCGCTCTCCCCCTCTACTGATGGTTTCTGCAGTCAGGATTCACCCTCTTTTTAGATAATTATTTTCTACCTTGTCTGCAGAAAAACATTGTTTTGAGCTCAAAAATCAGTGGTAGCAGTATGCAAATGTGTGAGCCAAATGAACGGCTCTTTCACCGATGCAATTAGGGTTCCCGACCTTCACCAAAAAAGATCCGTTCAAAAAGAGCCACTCGTTCGCGAATGACTGAACTCTACTCTGTACCGAACCGTTTTAGATGAGGTGGTGGCCAAGAAGAAAAGTTACTTTACATTGTCTTCTTGCTTTAAAATTAAATTCCTCAAAATCCTCAGAGGAATAGAATTTGTAACAGAAACATTGCTGATGTGACATCAGCTTTTTCTACTCAAGGTGGTACAGATGAGCTTTAAAACATACAGTTGAAGTCGGAAGTTTACGTACACCTAGCCAAATATATTTAAACTCCTTTTTTCACAATTCCTGACATTTAATCCTAGTAAAAATTCCCTGTTTTGGGTCAGTTAGTATCACCACTTTATTTTAAGATTGTGAAATGTCGGAATATTAGCAGAGACAATGATTTATTTCAGCTTTTATTTCTTTCATCACATTCCCAGTGGGTCAGAAGTTTACATACTTAATTAGTATTTGGTAGCATTGCCTTTAAATTGTTCAACTTGGCTCAAATGTTTTGGGTAGCCTTCCACAAGCTTCCCACAATAAGTTGGGTGAATTTTGGCCCATTCCTCCTGACAGAGCTGGTGTAACTGAATCAGGTTTGTAGGCCTCCTTGCTCACACACGCTTTTTCAGTTCTGCCCACAAAGTTTCTATAGGATTGAGGTCAGGGTTTTGTGATGGCCACTCCAATACCTTGATTTGGATGTCCTTAAGCCATTTTGCCACAACTTTGGAAGTATGCTTGGGGTCATTGTCCATTTGGGCCAAGCGACCAAGCTTCAACTTCCTGACTGATGTCTTGAGATGTTGCTTCAAAATATCCCCATAATTTTCCTCCCTCATGATGCCATCTATTTTGTGAAGTGCACCAGTCCCTCCTGCAGCAAAGCACCCCCACAACATGATGCTGCCACCCCCATGCTTCACGGTTGGGATGGTGTTCTTCGGCTTGCAAGCCTCCTCCTTTTTCCTCCTAACATAATGATGGTCATTATGGCCAAACAGTTCTATTTTTGTTTCATCAGACCAGAGGACATTTCTCCAAAAAGTACGATCTTTGTCCCCATGTGCAGTTGCAAACCGTAGTCTGGCTTTTTTATGGTGGTTTTAAGAGCAGTGGCTTCTTCCTTGCTGAGCAGCCTTTCAGGTTATGTCGATATAGGACTTGTTTTACTGTGGATATAGATACTTTTGTACCTGTTTCCTCCAGCATCTTCACAAGGTCCTTTGCTGTTGTTCTGGGATTGATTTGCACTTTTGACACCAAAGTATGTTCATCTCTAGGAGACAGAACGCGTCTCCTTCCTGAGCAGTATGACAGCTGCATGGTCCCATGGTGTTTAGACTTGCGTACTATTGTTTGTACAGATGAACGTGGTACCTTCAGGCGTTTGAAAATTGCTCCCAAGGATGAACCAGACTTGCTGAGGTCTACAATTTATTTTCTGAAGTCTTGGTTGATATCTTTTGAGTTTCCCATGATGTCAAGCAAAGAGGCACTGAATTTGAAGGCAGGCCTTGAAAAATATCCACAGATACACCTCCAATTGACTCAAATGATGTCAATTAGCCTATCAGAAGCTTCTAAAGCCATGACATCATTTTCTGGAATTTTCCAAGCTGTTTAAAGGCACAGTCAACTTAGTGTATGTAAACTTCTGACCCACTGGAATTGTGATACAGTGAATTATAAGTGAAATAATCTGTAAACAATTGTTGGAAAAATTACTTGTGTCATGCACAAACTAGATGTCCTAACCGACTTGCCAAAACTATAGTTTGTTAACAAGACATTTGTGGAGTGGTTGAAAAACAAGTTTTAATGACTCCAACCTAGTGTATGTAAACTTCCGACTTCAACTGTACCTTTCAGGTATAATAATCTACTGTAAATATAACTCTTAGGTGTATCTACAGTATGTGGTTGTCTCCTCCAGGCTGTTTGAGACCACTCCCCTGGGCAGCATCCTCAACAGGTTCTCCTCTGACACCAACACCATAGACCAGGTATTTCAGCACCACCGTTCTCTGTGTGTTAACAGTGGCAATAGCCACCACCATACTGCCTTGGAGCTTTCAAATTCCTATTTGTCTTCATGGCTGTGGCAGTAGCTTCAGCCTCTGAACCCTTTGCTTGCATTTCCTGGTAGATGGTAGTAATGTAATGTTTCATTGGTGGTTGTGTCCCCAGCACATCCCTGCCACCCTGGAGTGTCTGAGTCGCTCCACCCTGCTGTGTGTGTCGGCCCTGGGGGTCATCTCCTACGTGACCCCTGTGTTCCTCATTGCTCTGGTGCCTCTGGCCATCGCCTGCTACTTCATACAGAAGTACTTCCGGGTCGCTTCTAGGTGAGCCCTTGGTTTGGGATTTTGTCACTTGTTTTGCTGCTATGTATTCAGTAGTTACAGTATATCCCCCCTTTGTCTGTTTATTTATCTTGTATCTCCCTCTCCCTCTCTCCATCTGCTCTCTCTCTCCCTCTCTCCCTCTCTCCATCTGCTCTTTCTTTCTTTCTTTCTTTCTTTCTTTCTTTCTTTCTTTCTTTCTTTCTTTCTTTCTTTCTTTCTTTCTTTCTTTCTTTCTTTCTTTCTTTCTTTCTTTCCCTGGTCAGGGACCTCCAGCAGTTGGAGGATAGTACCCAGCTCCCTCTCCTGTCCCACTTCTCAGAGACAGTGGAGGGCCTCACCACCATCCGGGCCTTCAAGTAAAGATTTTTTTAAACTCATCCATTTTGACAGCAACAGCTAGGAGTTTGTGTGTTTCGCCACTTATACATATTACTCAATGGTTCTCTCCTCCCAGGTATGAGCCCAAGTTCAGACAGAGGTTACTGGAGTTCACTGATGCCAACAACATCGCCTCCCTCTTTCTCACAGCAGCCAATCGCTGGCTAGAGGTCCGCATGGTAATGAGCTCTCCTCTATACTATAGTCTACTCTACTTGACTTGTATTGCCCGTGCTGATCAAGTTGTTCCATGTTTTCTCACATTTTATTGGGTGACTGTTTCCTCTATGGGAATTTTGAGTATGACAGGATGATATGGATTTGATACAGATTTTTTTTTTCTTTTTTTCCTATGGCACTAAATGGGTACCTGTGTCTTAACGGTTTGTTTTCTCTCCATGGAGTATATAAGTGTGTGTGTGTTCACTATTATGCTGTTGCTTTGTACACTAGGATACATCGGGGTCTGTATGTTCACTATTATGCTGTTGCTTTGTACACTAGGATACATCGGGGTCTGTGTGTTCACTATTATGCTGTTGCTTTGTACACTAGGATACATCGGGGTCTGTATGTTCACTATTATGCTGTTGCTTTGTACACTAGGATACATCGTGGTCTGTATGTTCACTATTATGCTGTTGCTCTGTACTGTAGGAGTACATAGGTGCCTGTGTGGTTCTGATAGCAGCTGTGGCCTCCATCTCTAACTCTCTGTATAACCACCTCTCCACTGGCCTGGTAGGACTAGGTCTCACCTATGCACTCATGGTGAGGACCGTTCTGGTTTTTGTGTGTGTGAGGTCTAATCTCTAATATAGTCACATTTCTTGATGAAAGGACTGAGGTCAAGCCCCTAATTTAGTGAAACTCATGTCTCCACCTTCGTTACAGTACCTGTCTCTCTGCAGTTCCATAACGATGTTGTCTGATCGGACTGTGTCTCTGTGTCCCAGGTGTCCAACTACCTGAACTGGATGGTTCGTAACCTGGCAGACATGGAGGTTCAGCTGGGTTCAGTCAAGAGAATCAATGGTCTGCTGCAGACTGAGCCTGAGAACTATGAAGGACTGCTCAGTGAGTACCGTACCACGTCTTAGGTCCAGCCCCAACCCTTACGCTAACCCTAGTTTCCTATCCGCATCCCGGTTCAACCCTTACCCTAATCATGCGCTGACCTGAACCCTTAAGTCTAAACCTAACCCTCGCTCCAGCCCAAACTGGGTAGCTCTGGCTCAATTTAACCACTGCCTACAGTATATCCCAGGCATGCTCAAGTCCTGGAGTAAAGGATTACTCCTGTGGAACATGGGACATCCCAACCTCACCGTACCTAGTCGCCACAGAGCAGTTATCTCTTCTGCTTTTCCTCGCTCTCTCCCTCTCTCTCTCCTATCTCTCCCCCTCTCTCCCTCTAGCTGCATCTCAGGTGCCGGATGGCTGGCCACAGCAGGGGGAGATTCAGATTGAGAACCTGAGTGTGCGTTACGACGCCACCCTGAAACCTGTCCTCAAACAAGTCAACGCACACATCAGCCCTGGGCAGAAGGTATCATAGAGCTAATTGGAAGAAAGGGAGTCGAGAATTTAGACTGTAGTCTTGTGTTGTGGCGATGAAGATGAAACAGACTTCCTTTGGTTTCCAGGTGGGGATCTGTGGCAGGACAGGAAGTGGGAAGTCTTCCTTCTCCCTGGCCTTCTTTCGCATGGTCGACATGTTCGAGGGTAAACACTGCCTACTGTTACGACTCTAAAACTAAAGTTCCCGATAAGCTCCTGTGCTTGACTGGGTCAATCCAACATAGCTAATCAACTCTCCCAACAGGGCGTATCATCATAGATGACATTGACATCGCCAAGCTGCCTCTGCAGACCCTGAGGTCTCGATTCTCCATCATCCTCCAGGACCCCATCTTATTCAGCGGAACCATCCGGTAAGAGAATCCTCACACTACGGTTCCATCTAGATCAGAGGTCTTGGTTCTGGAGGGCCACATTGTCTTCAGTGTGGCTAGCACCATTACAAATAATTCAACCGATCAACTCATAATCAAAACCTTGATTAGCTGATTCAGGTGTTTTTATGGCTAGGCTGGAACAAAAGCCTGCATCCCCAAGAGTGAAGAACCTTGAGACGAACATAGGTAGTTGAGCCTAATGTATTGAGGTTTTAAACCACCTTGTGCTGTGCTCCTGTAAAAACACTGCCTAGTGCCTAGTGTGAGTTGTTTTAGGAGAGGAAATGAGAGATGGAAGCTACTCTCACTTGTATCTGGGTCAATTGGACAACTTCAATCGCAGTTATCTTAGGAAGTGTCTGAGAGCAGGATGCCCCTCGGAAAAACTCAACTGTAGTGATTTATTTTTGGACCGCTCAAAAGTCTTGCACCAAGCTAAACAGAAAGGGAATAATTTAGGGTTGGGTGCTGCAGTACTGTCACCCTATCAAGCAAATTCAGGATAAGCCCAAAATGACACAATCAGACAACATTGGATGAATGGGATAAAATGATTAAAACATCCTTGTGAGGCATGTACAGTAAATAATGCATACTCGTTTGACACTGCACATGAGTGTGATTTGAAGTATACCTATAGGTTATACTGTATCAATTCCTGCAATGAGATAGTACTACTCATCCAATCATACACTCTCAAAATACAAGGTGCTAGTTTGTACCAAAAAACTCTCAAAATACAAGGTGCTAGTTTGTACCAAAAAAGGTTATTCATTTTGTCCCTGTAGGGTAGGGGTGTTAAACTCATTCCATGGAGAGCCAAGAAATCTGCAGGTTTTAGTTTTTTCCTTTCAATTAAGACCTAGACCCCCAGGTGTGGGGAGTTCCATACTAATTAGTGACCATAATTCATCAATCAAGTGCAAGGGAGGAGCAAAGACCCACAGACACTGGAATGAGTGGAATGGGACACTTGCCAAAACACTTGAGTTCCATTTAGAACTCTCTCATGAAGAACCCTCTGGTTCCAGGTAGAACCAATGACAGGTTTTACAGTTATAAAATACTTCAGATACACTTACGGCACACACTGTTAGGTACTTACAGTGCCTTCAGAAAGTATTCATACCCCTTGACTTATTCCCCATTTTGTTGTGTTACAGCCTGAATTGAAAATGGATTCAATTATTTTATTTGTCTCACCTGTCTACACACAATACCCCATAATGACAAAGTGAAAACATATTTTTAGACATTTTTGCAAATGTATTGAAAATGAAATACAGAAATATCTAATTTACATAAGTATTCACACCCCTGAGTCAATACTTTGTAGAAGCAACTTTGGCAGCGATTACAGCTATGAGTCTTTCTGGGTTAGTCTCTAAGAGCTTTCCACACCAGGACTGTGCAACATTTGCCTATTATTCTTTTGAAAATTCAAGTAGATTTAAGTCAAAACTTAGGAACATTCACTTTCTTCTTGATAAGCAACTACAGTGTAGATTTGGCTTTGTGTTTTAGGTTATTGTCCTGCTGAAAGGTGAATCTCCCAGTGTCTGGTGGAGAGCAGACTGAATCAGCTTCTTCTCTTGGATTTTGCCTGTGCTTATGTCCATTCAGTTTATTTTTTATCCTGAAAAACTCCCCAGTCCTTAACGATTACAAGCATACCCATAACATGACGCAGCCATAACTATGCTTGAAAATATATAGCGTGGTACTCAGTAATGTGTTCCATTGGATTTGCCCCAAACATAACAATTTGTATTCAGGACAAAAAGTGAATTGCTTTGCCAAATTATTTGCAGTATTACATTAGTGCCTTTTTACAAACAGAATGCATGTTTTGGAATATTTGTATTCTGTACAGGCTTCCTTGTGGAGTAACTACAATGTTGTTGATCCATCCTCAGTTTTCCCCTATCACAGCCATTAAACTCTATAACTGTTTTAAAGTCACCATTGGCCTCATGGTGAAATACCTAAACGGTTTCCTTCCTCTCCAGCAACTGAGTTAGGAAAGACGCCTGCATCTTTGTCGTGACTGGGTGTATTGATACACCATCCATAGTGTAATTAATAACTTCACCATGCTCAAAGGGATATTCAATATTTGCTTTTTTTTACCCATTAAACCAATAGGTGCTCTTCTTTACGAAGCATTGGAAAACCTCCCTGGTCTTTGTCGTTAAATCTTTGTTTGAAATTCGACAGAGGGACCTAACAGATTGTATGTGTGGGGTACAGAGATGAGGTTTTCATTCAAAAAGTCATGTTAAACACTATTATTCCACACAAAGAGAGTACATGCAACTTATTATGTGACTTGTAATGTGCATTTTAACTCCTGACATTTCAGCTTTTCATTTCAATTCCACTTTGACAGTGTTGTGTGTAGGCCAGGGACAAAATGTATCTATTTTATTCAGGCTGTAACACAACAAAATGTGGAAAAAGGCAAGGAAGGGGTGTGAATACTTTCTGAATGTACAGTCCAGTATGTGTACCGTGTAATATTTTTTGGTGAGGTTCATATATTATATGTATTCAATTGACCCGGCTGTACAGTACATGCCTCTTGAGTTTATTTCAAAATGTTTTTTTGACCTGACGAAGATCCAACTCGGATCGAAAACGTTGTTGTTATTGTGTCTGATTAAATCACCGTGGGAACATCCGAGAGTCGGGCACGTTCCTTTTTTCCTTCGATACTTTGTGTTGGAGGTGCATATTTTTACTTTTTTTTTCTGATGATCATAACATAACAGCTTATGGTGTATTATCTGTTTGCTTTAGGCATTTCATCACTTTACCTAAAGCAATCAAAGATAACTTTATAGTATGCTATAACACACCATACAAAAAAGATTCTGATGCAGTAACAATGATTTGACTGCTCACTGACAACAAAAAAACGTTAGAAACTCATCACACTGATGGAACTGAAAAAGGGACCAGCAATTATGAAGCACTATGTTGCTGTACATTATAAGTGATTATGATTATACTTATAATGCATTAGGAGTATTGGTGTGCGGAATTGAGTCTATATGAGTCTTTCTGTGTCTGTAAGTATGCTTATACTGCATTATCACTGCAGCATAGTGCATTATGAGTACATGTATAATGCTGTATAATGTATATGAGTTTCATAGAAAGTGATTAACATGCAGTCATTACTGCACTTTGAAATGTAGGTGGGGGCATGCCCCCAAATTAGCATATTTGGGGAGGGGTGGTCTAAAATATATTGTATTTGTACCAACCATTAGTGGAAGTTTTGTACCAGTTTAAGTGGGTTTATTGTTATGTTGATGACGGTTAATTTGTCCACTCCCAGGTCAACAATCTTTGTAAGAGTGTGTGACAATCAAGAGCTGCACTGTTAATTTTCCAGTAACTTAATGGCAGTTGGTCACCAGGAAGTTCATATTTATTTTGCAAAAATTTACTGTCAGCTGGCTGCAAGTAGCTATTGTAAATTTCACATTAATTTAATGTGCTGATCTATGTCATGCTCACTGACCAAATGGTGTGACAGGAAAGTCAGTTTGCTGTCAACCAAGATGTGTGCTCACCACAAAAAAAACTTAGTAGTTGTCAACTAATGTTAAGCTAGCTCGTAATCAGAAAAGTTCAATGAAAGTACAGGATGGTACTGGCAGCTAGTTGTAACTAAGTTACTAGCAGTTACTGGATATTCAAATAACTGGTTGCTAGTTAGTTTATGCAAAAGTTGTAGCTACTTCCATGCAACTTACTGCCATTAAGTTACGGTGATGTAATGCACAGTAACCTCTTCACAGTGCAGCTCTTTATTGTCACATGTTCTTACAATAATCGCAGAACTGACATTGTTAAAATGTCAACCACTTAAAGTGGTACAACCCTTCCATTGACAGTTGGCACACATTTTTTAATTGGACCTTTATTTAACTAGGCAAGTCAGTTCGGTTCGGTTACTTGTCCAACCACCACCTGTCGCCCCAAATACACAACATTCAGTAACTGGTTGTTGTTTACCGTACTTTCACTGCAACCAGTTGCCTGTAGTGTGGCGTAAAATTGCAGTACCTTTTTAAGTGTAGCATTTCATGGAATAAAGGAAATGGTGGTAGAGAGGGAAAGAACAGGATGGTTCTTCACAACCATCACAGCAGTTAAAACCCACTTCCTGATATGCCCCAAAAAAAGGCTTACACATCACCCTCACCTCTGTCAAGAACCTTTTTGTTGTCGCTGAGTGTATAACTTTGTCAGTGTGTGTGTGTGATCATCAGGTTTAACCTGGACCCAGAGATGAAGGCTACTGATGACATGCTGTGGGAGGCTCTGGACATCGCTCAGCTAAAACCGGTAGTCAAGACCCTACCAGGAGGACTGGGTAAGTGTGCGTGCGTGCTCTGAAGTTCTACCGTAGCTCGTTCAGAGATATGAGCTGAGAGCTGAAGCCTAATGAGATTTAGATGTATCAGTCTCAACAACATTATATACTGTGTGATTTGGAAAGCAGTATATCAGTGCAGCAACCGCTCTGACTTGACCCCAGATAAATCCTGCTAGTTGGTTAAGATAGATGAAGGTGGTTTGAGAGCAGTGGTTCCTTGACCAATCTCTCGTTCCTCTCACCCATTGTCTGATCAGTTGGATGTGTCAGCTAGCTCTAGCCTAGAGTACATTCTGTATCGTAGCTGTAAGATGTTAGGGCAGCTAGCTCCAAACGTTAGAGAGTGAGAGAGAGAGAGAGAGAGAGAGTCTTTCTGCTGTCGCTGACTAATGGCTGCAGGAAATTATCGCACATGATGTACTCAAGTTACGACGGAGAAAGTGTGTCAAATCAGAGTGGATTTGTCACGTAGCCAGATTGGCAGATGTTAAAGCAGGTGCAGCGAAATGCTTGTGTTCCTACATCCAGCAGTACAATACTAATTCACAAGGGAACCCAAGAAAGAAGGAAAAAAGAAACAAGAAATATCAGAATGTGTGTGTGTGTGTGTGTGGTGGCTATGCACACTGGACAGTGACAGAGAGATGTAGAGACGGAATGTTGCTAAATGTTTGATTTGATATTTATCATTGGCCAGCCAGAAAAAAGGTCAATTCATTTGACAAATTCATGTTCATGGGGTCGAGCACAAGTCTACCAATATTTCTGTGATGTTTTGTAGGTCACGTAATGTCATTGCAATACAAATGTTCTCTCGGGCTAAAGATATGTATCGTGCAGTAAGTCTAGTATTATGGCGATTAATATTTGTTGTGTTGCAGACGCCACAGTGACAGAGGGAGGGGAGAACTTCAGCCAGGGCCAGAGACAGCTCTTCTGTCTGGCCAGAGCCTTCGTCAGGAAGTCTAGCATCCTCATCATGGACGAAGCCACAGCCTCTATAGACATGGCCACGGTGAGACATGTGTGTGTGTGGCAGGTTGGCAAAAGGACGAGATGAGGTGGAATGGGAAGGCAGAGGATGAGTTGGGAGGGGAGAGGAGAGAGTGCGAGTGAAGGAGGCTGAGGGTGGGTGAACGGCAAAGGGGGAGGATGGGAGATGTTGAGTGACAACGAGAGAATAAAGTAATTGATTCTAAAGATGAACGGGGAGAATAGAGGTATGCATTTAAAGGGGTGGGAGTATAAGAGAACCTGAGGGGAATCAGTAGGAGGGAGGTAATGGGGCTTCCAAAATAGGTTCCTTTCACTGCAGCACGCTGGCTGCACACACACACACACACACACGTACGCGAGCACATTCACGCACACACACTTAAATTGCCTGTCACAGTGACAGGCCTACACTGGCTCACAGTAGCGCAGCGGTAACCCTGGGGAAATGGAGCATATCTTAAATGGGAGATAGGTTTCGGTGGAAATTCTGCTGTTGATAATGTTAACTAGGGAATCATTAAACCGACAGTGAGCCTCTAACTCTTGACTCTAATAATCATGTGAACTCACCGGTATTACTTGTGTTTAACACACACAACGTAATATAGAACCTGTTTTAATGAAATAGTGAAGGCCCAAACTATTTGACTTTTTTGTTGTTGTTGTAGGTACAGTGAACCCTGTGCGTAAGAGTCACGGCTGTAAGTCTATCATGTTGTAAACGTTTCCTAGTCGTCTTCTGACTTCGTGTTTGTGCCCACAGGAAAGCATCTTACAGAAGGTGGTGATGACTGCCTTCGCTGATAGAACAGTGGTTACTATAGCAGTAAGTATCCGCTATGACCTTCGTCTTGTGTAATCCAAATGCTTGAGAGGTTGTGACATGCCCTCCCCTCCGTATGTTTTTGGACAGTGAAATGTGGCTCTGTACTCTCTACCATACGGCTCTGTACTCTCTACCATACGGCTCTGTACTCTCTACCATACGGCTCTGTACTCTCTGCCATACGGCTCTGTACTCTTTACCATTTTGGATTTGAGATCAAATGTTCCATACAGTACAGAATGTCCCCTTTTATTTTAGTGTATTTTCATACACATCTATTTTACCATTTAGAAATGAAAGCACTTTATGTACTTAGTCCCCCAATTGGAAGAAGTCATAAGTATTTGGACAGTCACTTCTAGTGTATTAAAGTATTTGGTCCTATTTTCCTGGCCCACAATGGTTGCATTCGAGCGGAACACTTTTGTCAAGACGGTGACCGTCGTTGGTCGCTGTCTTTCAAAGTGTGTTGCATTATGGGTATAAAAATTGTATCACATGTCGACTGTGTGAACTTGACCTTTAATCACAAGACTTATGTAATGTAGTTTTTGATGAAGTCGCCTTCACGTCGCTTTTCACCAACTGCACCATGCAGCCATCACCTGCATTGTGGGAGGCTCTGTTTGGTTAGTCGTTAGGGTGTTTTGGTTTGACCCATGCGAACGTGGCCAAAGAAGTGACTGAAACCGGAACCAACTTTGCCTTGATTCTAAAGCTACAGGGTATACAAATGAAATCGAATCAATTAATTGTACACGTTATATTTTTAGTTTGAGTGTGTGAAATGGGGGTATAGAAAAGTTTTATAAACAGTAGCAGCTATGCTGATCTGAGCCATGCTGTCGGAAAACCACTAGAATGTCCGACTTTCGGCGATCACAGATGCACCTCTCCCCATTTCCCTCGCCGAATTTCGTCCAGTCGTCTTCGTTAGACTTACTGCTCAAACACACCCAGTGACTACATCAAACTTGTGACTCTACAAAATTGTTGGACGCATTTACAGCTTGTTTTGGTTGTTTCGGATTGTGTTTTGGCCAATAGGAAGTGAATGGTGAATAATGTCATTTTTGTCACTGATTGTAAGTAACACGTCTACATTAGTGTGGATTCTACCATGATTATGGATAATCATGAATGAATTGTGAATGATAAAAAATGAGAAAGTTAGAGAGACAAAAATACCCCCACCCCTCCTTTAAATGTTAATATCCCGTTATTGGTAATGGTGAGAATTTAGCATCTTTTGTTGTAGCCTCTGTAACTTTCTCAATCATCATTATTTGTGATTCATTGATGATTTTTCATGATCATATTTCATTTATGTGTCCAGAAATATCTTATCTTACTCACTTAGAAAGGAAATGACTCCAGTCATCATTCACCATTCACTTCCTATTGGGCAAAACACAACACAACCGAAACAAACTGCAAATGCATCCAGCAAGTTTGTAGAGTCACACACTTGATCTAGTCATTGCGTGCTAGGAATATAGGACCAAATACTGAAGTTTTGTCTACTTTAATACTCTATAGGTGAATTTGTCCAAATACTTTTGACTACTTAAAATGGGCGAACTATATAAAGTGCTTTCATTTATTAACAGTAAAACAGGTATGAAAATACCCTCAATACCCTCAAGTACTGTCGCCTCATATGAAACATTTGATCTTCAATCCAAAATGGTGGATTATAGAGCCAAATTGAAAATTGTAGCTTCACTTTCCAAATGCATACGGAGGGGAGTGTAGATATAGCATAGGTAGAACTGGGTAGCATAGAAATATAACAATCTGAACTGGTAGTGCAGTGCTGGAGGGCCACTGTCCTCCTGCTTTGTTTTTTTTTCAATTGGACTGTATTCTGTGGGAGCAAATATGCTTTTTATTATCTTAAGTTAGAATATCAAGAGTCAAAAGTGACGACCAGGCAGCCATATATGGTGGTTTCCCATGGGAAAGGGAGATTGAGAGAGAACTCTAGGAGACATTATTTTCAGTTCTGCAGAACTCTGGTCCTCGAGGAAGATAGCTAGGTACAGATGGCTCCCGATAGTGGCTAATATTTAACTTGACACAAATGGTCAAATAAAAATGAGAAAAGGCCGGGCATATAATTAAAACATTCTAAAGTGCTTTCATCAATCAAATCGGCAGGTTCGGCGCTACAGAAGCCTATAGCTTGGGTCTCCAAATTGAATCCCTATAAATTACGAGGGCATACGCTTACAATTCTGAATAACGGCACAGCTATTTATAGCCTGCTTCACTGTGGAAAAGGGGCCGGCAATATGTCATGTTGATATGATTTTCAGTTTGCTTCCCATATGACTGGTTTCACAAGGAAAAATCATCTAAAACAATTGCTATGTGTATTTCTAATCATAGTTCTTATATCTCTTATGAATTTATAAATGACAGCGCATATATAATGCTGTTATTTATATTGGGGGGGGGGGGGGGGGGAAGAAGTAAATGCTTTTTCCACAAGAACAAGCAGGTTCGCCTGACCTCGGTTCATGATTTCCTCTCGCGTCGTGGGTAGAATTCTGAGGGAATTAAATCCAGGTCAGAATACGGTGTATCTGTAGACACACCTCCGCTACATCTGCATTTCTTTGATCTCGACCCGAAACGAATAGCTGATGAATAGCATGCTTGTTATTCTCATGCTTAAATTCTAGGTCTGAATAAATACGCGTAGAGAGAAAAGTGCATGAAAAGGGGAAGCCCCATATATACAATTGGGCAAAAAATAATTTAGTCAGCCATCAATTGTGCAAGTTTTCCCACTTTTCATCATAGGTACACTTCAACTATGACAGACAAAATGAGAAAAAAATCCTGAAAATCACATTGTAGGATTTTTAATGAATTTATTTGAAAATTATGGTGGAAAATAACTATTTGGTCAATAACAAAAGTTTATCTCAATACTTTGTTATATACCCTTTGTTGGCAATGACAGAGGTCAAAAGTTTTCTGTAAGTCTTCACAAGGTTTTCACACACTGTTGCTGGTATTTTGGCCCATTCCTCCATGCAGATCTCCTCTAGAGCAGTGATGTTTTGGGGCTGTTGCTGGGCAACACTGACTTTCAACTCCCTCCAAAGATTTTCTATGGGGTTGAGATCTGGTGACTGGCTAGGCCACTCCAGGACCTTGAAATGCTTCTTACGAAGCCACTCCTTTGTTGCCCGGGCGGTGTGTTTGGGATCATTGTCATGCTGAAAGACCCAGCCACGTTTCATCTTCAATGCCCTTGCTGATGGAAGGAGGTTTTCACTCAAAATCTCACGATACATGGCCCCATTAATTCTTTCCTTTACACGGATCAGTCGTCCTGGTCCCTTTGCAGAAAAACAGCCCCAAAGCATGTTTCCACCCCCATGCTTCACAGTAGGTATGGTGTTCTTTGGATGAAACTCAGCATTCTATGTCTTCCAAACACGACGAGTTGAGTTTTTACCAAAAAGTTATATTTTGGTTTCATCTGACCATATGACATTCTCCCAATCTTCTTCTGGATCATCCAAATGCTCTCTAGCAAACTTCAGACGGGCCTGGACATGTACTGGCTTAAGCATGGGGACACGTCTGGCACTGTAGGATTTGAGTCCCTGGCGGCGTAGTGTGTTACTGATGGTAGGCTTTGTTACTTTGGTCCCAGCTCTCTGCAGGTCATTCACTAGGTCCCCCCGTGTGGTTCTGGGATTTTGCTCACCGTTCTTGTGATCATTTTGACCCCACGGGGTGAGATCTTGCGTGGAGCCCCAGATCGAGGGAGATTATCAGTGGTCTTGTATGTCTTCCATTTCCTGATAATTGCTCCCACAGTTGATTTCTTCAAACCAAGCTGCTTACCTATTGCAGATTCAGTCTTCCCAGCCTGGTGCAGGTCTACAATTTTGTTTCTGGTGTCCTTTGACAGCTCTTTGTTCTTGGCCATAGTGGAGTTTGGAGTGTGACTGTTTGAGGTTGTGGACAGGTGTCTTTTATACTGATAACAAGTTCAAACAGGTGCCATTAATACAGGTAACGAGTGGAGGACAGAGGAGCCTCTTAAAGAGGTCTGTGAGAGCCAGAAATCTTGCTTGTTTGTAGGTGACCAAATTCATTAAAAATCCTACAATTGTGATTTTCTGGATTTTTTTTCTCATTTTGTCTGTCATAGTTGAAGTGTACCTATGATGAAAATTACAGGCCTCTCTCATCTTTTTAAGTGGGAGAACTTGCACAATTGGTGGCTGAATAAATACTTTTTTTTGCCCCACTGTATATTCGTAATCTATGTAACCCAGAATGTCAAAACACGGAAGTTGTTGAAAACGTTTATATTTCTTCTTAACCTAATCTGTTTATTTCTGTCTACTTGTTCTCTCTCTCTTTACTCAGCATCGTGTCCACACCATCCTGAAAGCAGACCTGGTGATCGTGATGAAGCGAGGGCTCATTCTAGAATACGACAGACCCCAGGCGCTGCTGGAGAAAGAGGACAGTGTCTTCGCCTCCTTCGTCAAGGCGGACAAGTGACCGAGGAGAAAGAGGGGAGGACATTCCAAAGTGCAATTGTACCATGGGCTATATATTATAATTTTATTTTCTAATTATGTATGATATTCGTAACATTAAATATGAATTATTTGTTAATAAAAAAAAAACATAAATACTCATTGTGCAGCAGTGTTTTGCATACAGTTTAGTGACAGGAAGGTAGATTTGTGTGATCTCACACTGTACAGAGCAATGATTCGGCTGTGGAAGGCTGGGTCAGAATGACACTAATTGACTTTGGGGTTGATCTAGAAATGGGTCGCATTCCCCTGCTCAGACGTTGCATGCATCAACCAACGGTTGCGTGCCACATCATCGACTGTGCCGTCGGGCACCAGATTGCTATAACATATGTGGTTAGGTGATATGTAAAATACCTATCCAGGCATAAGCTCTGGCATGCGCCAGCAACGCCTGGGCAGAGGAACGCTCCTACAGTCAATAGTAACTGAGAAGCTTGTGAATCATGGAGTCATTCACCACTACCATAAACCGGCCTTGCACTCTCTGACATGTGAGCCCTGATTGGATGCTCGGGGGCCAGACACCCTTTTGACTCCACGTTCAATAGCCAACCATTGTCGAACGTTGCAGATAGAAATGAAACGAATAGAGCCGACGTGATTCCTTATTCTACAGGTCAGAGATGCATGTTTGTTCTATATAGCATCTTTCTATCTGAACGTTCCAAAACGTTGCCTAGTGATGAACGCATCCCAGGTCACACACATTTCAGTCTCCTCCAAGCAATTGGTAATGTTTATGGGCGTGCCAAGGTTAATATAATGAACATGTATGGAGTCCCCTGGTTTGTTATGGAGACCCCAGCACCCATGGCCTTCCTGAAAATGTGAACCCAGGTCAGCATGGGTTTAGTGTGCAGTGAATGCGAGATTAACGTGTCAGAAACAAAAAATGTAGGACATGAATCATAGCCTTGTAAACAGCATGAGAGGGACTGAGATGATGTATGTTTAGGCCTACTATCCGAGATAAAGAAAATAGTTTAGTGTGTTGCCTAATTATGTTCTTATCAATGTATTGTCATTAGTGTTTGGGAAGATTGTCTATCATTGGGAATGGATGAATAACCTTCTAGGGTGAATTTGGAATGCATTTCCGTCTTCTGTAACCTCTTCAGACATCCATCCAGCTTGTTAATCCAACACATGGTCTCTGAAATTCTCAAGGTGTTTCCTAATCCCACAAAAAGTGTTTTATCTTCACAGGAGGCATGACACGCCCGTTTGTGACCACTGAGTCAACCATATTTTCAGTTTGCATTTGGAAGACTGGGACAGCAGGTTCGATAAACTGGGACACCATTATTGTAGTCCTAATTGTTCCCGAATGACAATTCAATTTTGTGTGATCATCTGGGAATTTCAGAAAGATATCATGTGTTGGACTAATATGTTGGATAGATATGTCTGAAGAGGTTACAGAAGACAGAAATCCAAACAGTATCCCACTTTTTCTGAATTCACTCAGAAATTGTACAATAAAAAATTAGCAAGATATGCAGTACCAGTCAAAAGTTTGGACACACCTACTCATTCCAGGGTTTTTCTTTATTTTTTTGTATTTTCTACATTGTAGAATAATAGTGAAGACATCACAACTATGGAATCGTGTATTAACCAGAAAAGTGTTAAACAAATCAAAATATATTTTATATTTGAGATTGTTCAAAGTAGCCACCCTTTGCCTTGATGACATATTTGCACACTTTTGGCATTCTCTCAACCAGCTTCATGAGGTAGTCACCTGGAATGCATTTCAATTAACAGGAGTTCCTTGTTAAAAGTTAATTTGGGAATTTCCTTCCTTAATGCATTTGAGCCAATCAGTTGTGTTGTGACAAGGTAGGGTTGGTATGCAGAAGATAGCCCTATTTGGTAAAAGACCAAGTCCATATTATGGCAAGAAC
This sequence comes from Oncorhynchus mykiss, assembly GCF_057628025.1. NCBI lineage: Eukaryota > Metazoa > Chordata > Actinopteri > Salmoniformes > Salmonidae > Oncorhynchus > Oncorhynchus mykiss. Next base: position 57,898,847 of record NC_143023.1, read on the forward strand.
AAGTAAAATAAGCAAAGAGAAATTACCAGTCCATCATTACTTTTAGACATGAAGGTCAGTCAATGGGGAACATTTCAAGAACTTAGAAAGTTTCTTCATGTGCAGTCGCAAAAACCACCAAGCGCTATGATGAAACTGGCTCTCATGAGGACCGCCACAGGAAAGGAAGACCCAGAGTTACCTCTGCTGCAGAGGATAAGTTCATTAGTGTTACCAGCCTCAGAAATTGCGGCCCAAATAAATGCTTCACAGAGTTCAAGTAACAGACACATCTCAACATCAACTGTTCAGAGGAGACTGCGTGAATCAGGCCTTCGTGGTCGAATTGTTGCAAAGAAACCACTATGAAAGGACACTAATAATAAGAAGAGACTTGCTTGGGCCAAGAAACACGAGCAATGGACATTAGACCGGTGGAAATCTGTTCTTTGGTCTGATGAGTCCAAATTTGCGATTTTTGGTTCCAACTGCCGTGTCTTTGTGAGACGCAGAGTAGGTGAACGAATGATCTCCGTATGTGTTGTTCCCACCGTGAAGCATGGCGGAGAAGGTGTGATGTTGTCGGGTTGCTTTGCTGGTGACACTGTCAGTGATTTATTTAGACTGCCAACAGCATGGCTGCCACAGCATTCTGCAGCGATACGCCATCCCATCTGGTTTGCGCTGAGTGGAACTATCAATTGTTTTTCAAAAGGACAATGACCCAACACACCTCCAGGCTGTGTAAGAACTATTTGACCAAGAAGGAGAGTGATGGAGTGCTGCATCAGATGACCTGGCCTCCACAATCACCCGACCTCAACCCAATTGAGATGGTTTGGGATGAGTTGGACTGAAAGAGTGGAGGAAAAGCAGCCAACAAGTGCTCAGCATATGTTGGAACACCTTCAAGACTGTTGGAAAAGTATTCCAGGTGAAGCTGGTTGAGAGAATGCCAAGTGTGCAAATCAGTTATCAAGGCAAAGGGTGGCTACTTATACAATATATTTTGATCTGTTTAACATTGATGTCTTCATTATTATTCTACAATGTAGAAAATAGTAAAAATAAACAAAATCCCTTGAATGAGTAGGTGTCCAAACTTTTGACTGGTACTGTGTGTATATATACATATACACTGAACTTAAATATAAACGTAACATATGAAGTGTTGGTCCCATGTTTCATGAGCTGAAATAAAAGATCCCAGAAATGTTCCATATGCACAATAGCTTATTTCTCTCAAATGTTGTGCACACGTGTTTACATCCCTGTTTGTGAGAATTTCTCATTTGCCAAGATAATCCATCCACCTGACAGTTGTGGCATATCAAGAAGCTGATTAAACGGCTCGATCATTACGCAGGTGCACCTTGTGCTGGTGACAATAAAAGGCCATTCTAAAATGTGCAGTTTTGTCACAAAATACAAACATGCTAGTTTTAAGGGAGTATAAAATTGGCATGCTGACTGCAGGAACGTCTACTAGAGCTGTTGTCAGAAAATCGAATGTCAATTTCTGACAGCTGATGAAACTGTGGGTTTGCAAAACCGAAGTTTTTCTGCACCTACTGTCAGAAACGGTCTCAGGGAAGCTCATCTGTGTGCTCTTCGTCCTCACCAGGGTCTTGACCTGAATGCAGTTTGGTGTCGTAACCGACTGCAGTGGGCAAATGCTCACCTTTGATGGCCACTGGCCTGCTTGAGAAGTGTAGTCTTCACAGATGAATCCCAGTTTCAACTGTACCGGGCAGATGGCAGACAAGCGTGTATGGCGTCATGTGGGTGAGCGGTTTGCTGATGTCAACATTGTGAACAGAGTGCCCCATGGTGGCGGTGGTGTTATGATATGTGTAGGCATAAGCTATGGACAACGAACACAATTGCATTTTATCTATGGTAATTTGAATGCACAGAGATGCTGTGACAAGATCCTGAGGCCCAGTGTCATGCCATTCCTCTGCCGCAATCACCTCATGTTTCAGAATGACAATGCACGGCCCCATGTTTCAAGGATCTGTACACAATTCCTGGAAGCTGAAAATGTCCCAGTTGTTCCATGGACTGCATACTCACCAGGCATGTTACCCATTGAGCATGTTTGGGATGCTCTGGATCGACGTATACACCAGCGTGTTCCAGCTCTCGCCAATATCCAGCAACTTTGCACAGCCATTGAAGAGGAGTGGGAAAACTTTCCACAGGCCACAAACAGCCTGTTCAACTTTATGCAAAGGAGATTTGTCGGTCTGCATGAAGCAAATGGTGGTCACACCAGACACTGACTGGTTTTCTGATCTATGCCCCTACTTTCCTTTTTTAAAGGTATACTATATATACACAAAAGTCAAATTAGTGGATTAGTCCCTTCAAATTAGTGGATTCAGCTATTTCAGCCACACCCGTCGCTGACAGGTGTATAAAATCTAGCACACAGCCATGCAATCTCCATAGACCAAAATTGGCATTAGAACGGCCATTAAGTCAGCTCTTGACATTTCTGCCCTGCTAGAGCTGCCCCAGTCAACTTTAGGTGCTGTTATTATGAAGTGGAAACATCTAGAAGCAAAAACAGCTCAGCCACAATAGGGTAGGCCACCCAAGCTCACAGAACGGGGCTGAAGAGTGCTAAGCGTGTAGCACGTAAAAATCATCCTTCCTCGGTTACATTGCTCACGACCGAGTTCCAAACTGCCTCTGGAAGCAACGTCAGCACAAGGACTGTTCGTCAGGAGCTTCATGAAATGTGTTTCCATGGCCGAGCTGGTGCACACAAGCCTAAGATCACCATGCGCAATGCCAAGCGTCAGCTGGAATGATGTAAAGCTTGCCACTATTGGACTCTGGATCAGTGGAAACGTTTTCCGGACTAATGAATCCAGTTATCGTTTTTAGATAAAACTATACTAAATATAATCATGTCACCAAATGATTGATTAAAACACACTATTTTGCAAAGAAGGTTTACAGCAATCTCAACAGCATTCTGTAGGGTAGCACCATGGTGTAGCCGGAGGACAGCTAGCTTCCGTCCTCCTCTGGGTACACGGACTACAATACAAAACCTAGGAGGCTCATGGTTCTCACCCCCTTCCATAGACTTACACATTTAATTATGACAACTTCCAGAAGACGTCCTATCAGAGCTCTTGCAGCATGACTGACATGTTCTCCACCCAATCAAAGGATCAGAGAATTAATCTAGTACTGAAAGCATAAACTACAGCTAGCTAGCACTGCAGTGCATACAATGTGGTGAGCTGACTCAAAGAGAGAGAAAGACAGTAGTTGGAACAGTTTTGAACAAATTAATTTATTCCAAAATGGAGAAGCAAGAGAGAAATTGTCATTATTGTTTTTTAAACTTTCAGTTTTACTTACTTAGCTAGCAAATGCAGCTAGCTAGTTTAGCCTACTGAAAACCCCTGCACAAACAGATGCTATGTTAGCTAGCTGGCTATGACTTTCCAACACAACACTGGAACTCTTCCAAGTCAAGGTAAGCTTTAGCTTTGTTTAGTGTAGTACTACAAAAACTAGACCCCTTGCGATAGGGTTCCCTAGTGTAAACTGGATCTCTTTCCTCCATTGGAAAAGCCTATAAGACTGTCCCACTGTAGCTACTCCATGTTTTTTTAGGAAGCTATGGTTGATAAAGCAGGACAACTGAAAAGCTTCCTGTTTGAAGCTTGCGCTGCCCCCCGCTGTGATGTCACACCAATGAAGTGATGTGACTTTGATCATGTGGTTTCTCTGCACGGGTTTATTTAGTAACAATAGTTTTTGACTTCCTGTCGTCAGACCAATAAATAAACGCGTCAGGATTAAACTGACACAGTTTATATGATTTGCCACTCTTTCTGAATTAACCCTATGTAACAACGTTCCAGAAATAAACTATTGGAGTTAATACACAATTTAACTAAATTAAATTAATTTATCCCTAGAGGGAAATGCCACCAGCATAATCCAGGCATTGAGATAATGTCTCATATTAGCCTACAGATGGAGTAATGTGTAAATAAAGAACGGTTTGTTCTGCCTAAACGCCTTCCCAACTCGAGCTCTCGTTTCCTAGTACGAGCAAACCTGCCTGCCTCCTCCAAACGATGGACCGGGGGTAGTTTTATCACCACTGCTGTTGCGGGTTATCTACCATTTTATCCGTAGGAATGAACATTAATCGCGGACAAGCGCGCCAGACCAGTGCGTCAATTGCGACGGTTGGCTACTATCGAGTTGCTGTTGCGTGACTGACAGCGGCAGCTGAATGCAGAATCTTCTCATGGGACCTGGGCGGCTATGGTGGTGCGCCTGCCTGATCTGGAACGGGGCAATGTGAAGAGCTCACATACTTTTAGAAACTAGATGACAGAGCAACACTCTTCCTCTGGCAGCTGCGGTCATTCGGGATGAGAACTGTCACGAGCGGTCGCCTTCTGTTAGGGGACGCACATGAGAAGAGGAAATTAGCCTATAGATTTTAATCAAGAGGTAGCTAATCTGCTTAATCATTGGTCCCGCGGTGAATAGTAGGCTATGGGATCACTATGTTGTCCCGAAAAGGACTGGTCCCTGACGACTACTTGCTGACCCGCTTGGCTGAGGATGTCCAGCAGCCTAAATTCAAGGGGAAAGCGCGGAAGGCTCGGTTCGTTGCCAAAAATGGAACTTGTAATGTGGCCCACACGAACATTCGCGAACAAGGACGGTTCCTACAGGATGTTTTCACCACTTTAGTGGATCTAAAATGGCTTCACACACTTATAATTTTCACCATGTCGTTTCTATGCAGCTGGCTGCTGTTTGCGATGGCGTGGTGGCTCATTGCCTTTGCACACGGCGACCTGGATCAAAAAGGTGACGACTTTGTCCCTTGCGTAACGGACATCCACTCCTTCTCCTCCGCTTTCCTTTTCTCCATAGAGGTGCAGGTGACCATCGGGTTCGGTGGACGCATGGTCACAGAGGAATGTTTGTCCGCCATAGTGGTCCTCATCATTCAGAACATCGTGGGCTTGCTGATTAACGCCATCATGCTGGGGTGTATATTTATGAAGACGGCCCAGGCGAACCGGCGCGCCGAGACGCTGATCTTCAGCAAGCACGCTGTCATTTCCATCCGAAATAACAGGCTCTGCTTTATGATCCGTTTAGGGGACCTGAGGAAGAGCATGATAATCAGCGCCACCGTGCGGATGCAGGTGGTAAGGCGTAGCACCACTCCGGAGGGCGAGGTGGTCCCCCTGGACCAGATAGACATTCACATGGACAACCCCGTGGGGACCAACGGTATTTTCCTGGTAGCCCCTCTTATCATATGTCACATTATCAACAAAGACAGCCCGCTCTATGAGCTGTCACCAGCGGACTTACAAAATAATGACATCGAGGTGATAGTGGTGCTGGAGGGGGTGGTGGAGACCACGGGGATAACCACCCAGGCCCGGACATCCTATCTGTCCGAGGAGATACTGTGGGGGCAGCGCTTTGTGCCCACTATAACCGAGGAAGAGGGCACGTACGCGGTAGACTACTCCAAATTCGGTAACGCGATTAGAGTACCGACACCCAGCTGCAGTGCCAAGAAACTGGATGAGGACGGAGGCATCGCCAGGTTTAAGCTGCACGAGCACTCCACCCCGCGGCCGTCGGTGAGAAGGCGGCAACTCTCACTGCGCATCAAGCGTCAAAGCACCATCAGCCCACTAGCCTAAATATACCACTTTAATAAAAGGAGTGGATAGTGCCAATGCATTTTGTATATGAAATTGAGATTTTTATTACCAATATAATTTTCATGGATATTTTTGTAATGTTACAGAAATGCTGTTTATGTCCAATGATGTTCTGATTCTGGGCACTGGGACCCACAAGGTGTGCATGCATGTTCTAGCCCAGCACACATCTTCAACCAAGGACTGACTATATGTTTAAATGAATCCAGTGTTGGGCTAGAACAAAACCCTGCACACCCTGTGGGTATTGATTTAGTATGGTAGCCTAATAGCCATGTGCCCCTACATACTGCAATGTTAAATGTACTATATTACCTGAAAGCGTTAGGTGATTTTAGGGGCCTGAACATCCTGCCGTTCTATCAATCCCAGAACATGCACGTATCAAATACCTTATACTCAGGGTGCTCAATGAAAACATATGAATGATGGAACGCAGTTGGATAGATGTGTAACATACAAAGCTATGCAATTATCCAGTTTGAAGGCACAGGCCAGCGTGTGTGTGTGTAGTAGACTGGTGCCCAACACTCCTCCCGGACAACTGGGCTCCTTGCAGGCTTTTCATCTGACCCTGCATGAAAACAATTGACCAGCGCTGATCTACATAATGATGCTCTTGTATGGTAAAAACATATTGTCTTATGCAAAGCTTGACACGGAAATAAAGGAATGCCTGTTGACATGTACTGTACAGTATGTGTGTGTTTGCATGGATTATATGCAGAGGAGAAGTTCCTTGAAAAGTGACCTGTTTTCCTTGTGAAGTTACTATGCATGCCACACATCTTAGTCATCATCACGTTGACAGAAGACAACATGAGACCGAGCGGCATTTGTCTTTTATTCGATTATTATCCGCAGAGTTTAAAATATTAAATTGCTTTTAACTTAGTTAATTAAAATACATAAAAATTAAAGCCAGAACTGAACCACCCTGCAAAAAAAAATATATATATATATAAATAAACTATAAACCCAAATCCTCCTTGATACAGAGGCTATGTCTGACGGATTCAGCTTGCCACTCTCTGTACAGTGAAGTTGAAGCAGACTGTGCATTTGTCTATACATGTGTAAGGATGCCATTATTTTTCATGAACTAGTTTCATCTTTGATAATAATAAAAAATAAAAAGTACATTTGAAAGGGAAAATAAAAACCAAAAGGGGCTAGGGGGGGGGGGGTATCGTCAAGAGACTGTGGGGCTTGTTCCACAGAACAGCAAACAGACCAACCCCACACGTATCCTCTCTCCTCCCTTCTCTTTGGGCGTGCAGACATAACCAATGTCTTTGTCCTTCTCCTGTGCTGCTGCCGCTGTACCGTACCCACAGCAAACAGCTCTGTTCCCTGGGGAAGAGGTCTCCACTCTCCACCACCTTCCCCTGTACTCAAATAATGGGAACCCGTTTGTCTTGTTGTAACATGTCTGGTCAGATTAAATATCTAATATACAATCTTCTTCTCTATCTCCCTGCTTGTGTGGCAGTGCCACCCGGTCTATACTGCCCTCTATGGGTGGCCGCTGGGATGGAGCTGTTAAAGAGAGGTACATCACCTGACTAGAGTAATACCAGAATGACAACTGTAATTAATATTTAAGGGACTGAGAGAAGTTTTGTGGACAGAGAGAATGAGAAAAATAGAATACTTCTCTCTGGCAGCAGTGACTTGTGTTCTCTCAGGTCCTGAGTAGGGAAGCACTTGAATCATCCCAAGATTAACAACCCAAACAGTGATTGGCTAGTATTGCCCACCAGGCAGTTACATGGCAGCTCCCTATAGGCCAGCGTAGTGACCGTTCCCCTTCAATCCTCCCACCACTAGGGGGGAGCAACGAGCCAACGCGTTAATAGAGTCGCCTTTCCTCCACACAATAACAACACTGTACAAATAGTATGTTCAAGCAAAGCAGAGCCACCGTCCTGAACTATACTTTAGGCAGAGGACAGAGGGAGGAAAGGGCAAAACAGACACACTGTCCTCAAATGAGAAAAATAAAAAACTAAATATAATAAAAGTCAAATAAAACATTACACATAGTTTGTTCCTAGGTTAAATTGCAGAGCAGATGGGAGGGATTTGCCCCTGGGAGGAACATGCCGACGCCAATTCCTGTTGGCATGACAACACACACACCCCCCCTACCCCCCACCCCCCAAAAAACCCTCCCCCCCTGGATCCTTCCGGCTGGCTGGCGTCATAGCGAAATATAAGGGTAGTGGAAGGTCTCCAGGTCCTGCTGCTGAAGCCAGAGGCCTAGGAAGGGGACCAGGCATTCTGTTTCCACATCTCTCCTCTATCTTTATCATCTACCACCTCCTTCCCGGGGCTGCTTCTCGCGGCGACCCCTGCTCATCTCTCCGTCACATGGTTGTGTGAGGAGGGGGAAGGGGCCGAGGTGGGGGAGGAAGGGGCGGCAGGTGCTGGGGGCGCGGGAGCACAGAGGATTTCGGACAGGTCGTCCATGATACAGGTCTCCTTGGGGTCGACCAGGTTGAATTCCCTTATGAAAACAATGAAATGTGCGTACAGAGTGTTCAAGTGGCCCTGTAGATCCAGAGCGACTGTCTCCTTAAAGTGCGCCCAGAAGAGGTGAGCCAGGACGTGGAACAGATACCGGCAGATCTTCTTTACCAAAGACTCAAACGCGTTGGGGAACTCCTTGCCTGCACGGAGAGACAAGAGGAGAGGAGAGCAAGTTTAGAAATCATTTGGTGCTAGCATTACCATTCTGATGTAAAAAAAGAAGCTATTATCACAATGCCAAGACAGCTATGAAGTGCCAAAAATACAAACATTCAACACATTACTTAATTGAAGACAGTAGAGGGCAGCAGTGGCACAGTTCAAAGTCCAGCTTCAGTTTGATGTCAGAGAACCAGGGAGAGGCTGCAGTGCTGTAGACTGACCACCGCGCGGCGCTGCGGGCGTGGACCAGAGCTTAAACTCACCGTATTTCGTAGGAAAGATGTCGTCGTCTGTGACCAGCTTCTGCACCAGACTCATGACGAAGTCGACGTACTGAGGTGCAGTGCACTTTGTCTTCTTCCCCCTCTCGTCATACCAGTAGTATATTCTGGACACAAACAAGACAGTTGGTCATTTTTCTACTCCATTACCTCCATATAAATAATAATAATAGCCCTTTAGCAGCCACTTTTATCCACAGCGACTTACTGACATGCGTGCAAACATTCTCCGTATGGGTGGCCCCAGGAAATAAACACGTGTGCTTTGAAATGTACGAGATTGAGGCTATTATTACTTCGCCTAGTATGTTATCGCTGACAAGTCATCTGATCTTGAAAAGGAACAACTCGATAGGTTCAAATCACTACCACATATATATATATATCATACTGTGAATCATCTCGGGTAAAGAATGTGCACCAGGCGAGGCAGCTTCCTTACACTGCATGGTGTGCTTTTCCAGAAACTAAAAACGGCTGCATCAATTCACATCATCATGCTGAAAGATGAACACACAAACCCCTATGTGAAAGCCTACACATTCACAGCATTTCCTCATCTCCAAACAAGACCGTGGACAGTCAAAAAAAAATCATGTTTTTCATGAAATTGGATGATATTCGGATGAAACCAGATCAAAGTATGAAAAATGACTGTTGCTCCTACATTGATAAAGTTTGATCATATCGGTTCCCTCCCCTTGTTAAAAACTTGGATTCAGGAGGTGGAATTATTAAAGGGGATAGGGGTGTGACTGTTCGGGACCTTTCACCCAACGTGTTGAATGACTGAACTGTGTGGTGTGTGTGTGTGTGTGGACCTGCCAGACAGACCTCCAGTCCAGTGAGGAAGCAGCCAACCCCACCACCTTCTAACATAGACATGTTTGCATATTTCCATTCCAGTGGTCTTAACGAACCCCCCTGCCTGTTTCCTTTCCAGATCGGGACGAATTCCCTGCAGTCTCGGAATAACGTGACACTGACACCCCCCCCCGCCCCACGTCATGTGTTAGCAAGGTCAAATTGCAAGTCAGTGAAGTCACCAAACAAAAAGATAGCATGGACACACGCAACCTGGGTATACTGTACCGGCGCTGGAGCTAGCCGGCTACGCGAGCTAAATGGGGTCATATACTGCACAACACATCGGCATGACCAGGCGCCACAAAGAAGAGAACTCACAGGGAAGGGGGGAGGGGTGAAAAGTTCAACCAACTCTCCAAACGGGGACGGTTTTGTTAACAATAGCAGCATGGCGTGGTCTCGGCCTGGCGGGCTGTGGGGCAGACGTTACAGATCCTGAGGTATGTAGAGCGTTCAGATAACTGACCCTGCAGGAGGGCCCTACTGACCACAAGACAAGCACCAGGCCAGGCCCCACACTGAGGAGAGTACACCACTAAACACGCACCATATACACAGACAACCTTACAAAGACTGGCAAACATGCCAAAAAAGACAGACGTCATTAGCCCACAAGGCAAAAAAAACACCCACACACCAACACACCCATTCACCCACCCACATAAAATGGGCATAAGACTATCAAGTGGGCCTGTTCCCATAGCGCATGGAAAGTTTTTCTCCTAAAATAGCACATTTTACAGTGCCTGGGGTAGGGGGAATTGACTGTGACTTTGTGTTGTGGGGTGGGTGAGTGCCAGCCAGGGCAGGAAAAGGGCGGGTGCCGTTACTGTGGCACACCATTAGACTGACGGGCTGCACGTCTCCACAGCTGTTACAGCCTACTACAATCCTCCTTAGAAACACTGGGAGAATTCGGGTTTATGGGGTTTGCGTATTGGAATATTTAGGGCTGTCCCCTGAAAAAAAAAAAAAAAAGTATTGTTCTTTCGACCAATCAATCAGTCGACATTTTAAAACGTGTATTTTTCCATATACAGTGCATTCGAAAAGTATTCCGACCCCTTAACTTTTCCCACATTGTTACATTAAAGACTTATGAGAAAAAGAAATAATCAATTTTAGAATAAATCTACACACAATACCCTATAATGACAAAGCGAACACAGGTTGTTTGAATTTTTCCATAACTATTCAGACCCGTTGTTATGAGACTCAAAATTGAGCATCCTGTTTCCATTGATAACCTTGATGTTTCTACAACTTGATTGGAGTCCACCTGTGGTAAATTCAATTGATTGGACATGATTTAGAAAGGCACACACGTCTGTATAAGGTCCCATAGTTAACAGTGCATGTCAGAGCAAAAACCAAGCCATGAGGTCGAAGTAATTGTCCGTAGAGCTCCGGGACAGGATTGTGTCGAGGCACAGATCTGGGGAAGGGTACCAAAACATTTCTGCAGCATTCAAGGTCCCCAAGAACACAGTGGCCTCCATCACTCTTAAATTGAATAAGTTTGGAACCACCAATGGTCTTACTAGAGCTGGCTGCCAGGCAAAACTGAGCAATTGAGGGAAAAGGGCCTTGGTCAGGGAGGTGACCAAGAACCCGATGGTCACTGACAGAGCTCCAGTGTTCCTCTGTGGAGATGGGAGAACAGCATCATACTGGAGGGATGTTTTTCAGCGGCAGGGAGACTAGTCAGGATCGAGGGAAAGATGAACAGAGCAAAGTACAGAGAGATCCTTGATGAAAACCTGGTCCTGAGTGCTCTGGACCTCAGACTGGGGTGCGAAGGTTCACCTTCCAACAGGACAATGACCCCAAGCACACAGCCAAGACAACGCAGGAGTGGCTTTGGGACAAGTCTCTGAATGTCCTTCAGTGGCCCACTCTGAGCCCAGACTTGAACCCGATCAAAACGCCTGTGCAGCGACGCTCCCCATCCAACCTGTCAGAGCTTGAGAGAATCTGCAAAGAAGAATGGGAGAAGCTCCCCCAAATACAGGTGTTCCAATCTTGTAGCTTCATACCCATAAAGAGTCAAGGCTGTAATCGTTGCTAAAGACGACGCAACAAATGACTGAGTAAAGGGTCTGAATAGTTATGTAAGTTTGATATTTCAGTTTGCAAACATTTCTAAAAAACTTTTTTGCTTTGTCATTGTGGGGTATTGTGTGTAGATTGATGAGGGGGGAAAAAACTATTTCATGTGTTTTAGAATAAGGCTGTTATCGTAACAAAACGTGGAAGTGAAGGGGTCTGAATACTTTCCGAATGCATATGGACGATTTAACAGTTAGGATTATAGACCTAATTAAGTTTGTGTACACAAAAATAGACATAGAAACAAAAAAGTTATTATTTTTTGTGGGGGCTATTTCTCAGCCATCCTCACACACTGTTGCACCTACAACTACAACACTAATCTAGTGAGCACCATTGGGAGTTCTGCCAAAGCAAGACATTTGATTGGTTTGACGTGTTGCAAGGCATCACTGAATTACACCGGGTCTCCACCCCTATTTGGCTATTTTCTTCTGCCATGAACTTCCCCAGGATTCCCCTTTCTCGACGAGGCTACCTGACAACAAATCTGTCACAGGCCTGTCATTCCTCAACGGCTTCTCCATTGTTTGCTTTCTCTCTACCACTTTCATTTTTCACCGTGTGTATGTGTGTGTGCCCGCATGCGTGCAAACACACATTTGTAGTGTGGTTTAGCCTAAATGTGGGGGATCTGGTTTTTCCAGCCGTAAGTACACACAGGCGAGGAGGGCCTCTTTCCAAAGACAAGGGCTCCACACATGAAAACAGCACCCCGCCCTGACAGGGCCAACTCGTTGGGTGAATACTTAGTCAACCTCCTCCCCTCTCTTAGACAGGGATGAATAGGCCTCCATGTTATGACGGTCTTTGACTCCGACTACTGTAGGTGTAGACTCTGTCTTTGTATGGGGGGGATAGACAAACTGTAGCTGTAGATAGGTCTTTGTACAGAGTAAAGGCATTCCTTTATGAACAGCTATGGCTGAAGGTGATTTTTATTTTTTTTATTTAAGACTCTGTTTGGTGACTTCTGAGCTAAAGCCATCCGAGGATGGATGCATGGTATAGTGAGGACTCATGTCATGGCGCCCATGAAAAGTCCTACATATTCAACTGGATTTTCTGAGAGAGACCATAACTATTAGCTAGACAGGCCCCTCCAGTTTACTTGGCGGTGGAACACAAACAAAAATGGTCACATTTCCATCAGCTTCTCAGAACCATTCAATCTTGGACCTCCAATTAGGAACTCTGTGCTCTAAGAACAGAGACCTCACTACGCACCAGTCCAGCTAGGAACGCCAGGCACCTCAGAAAGGCTCATGCGATTTGAGAACGCTCACAGCGAAATCTACATTCTGACAGTCTCTCACTAGTATTAGATAGCTCCACAGCCCTCCACTTTATGGGAGAGACAGAGCGAGAGGGAGAGAGCGCAAGAGAGAAGGAAGACTACAAAATGGAAAGTCAGGGGTAACCGAGCGCAGCCCTGCGGTCAGAAAGCTCTGCTGCTATCAAGACATGGGTCTGTATAATGGGATGCGAGACATCTGATAAATAACCCAATGGTAGGCCAGAGCACTGATGAATAAACCAATGGTTGGGGGGGGGGGGGGGGTGACTTACGTGTTACAGGCGGTCATGGCTTGACAGGTGTCCCCTGTGCAGAACTCGGAGATGGTGCTGTACTGCAGGTTTATAAGATTGAAGAAGGTCGTAGCTGAAGGGAGAGAATAGGATTATTATCATGTATAATATCATTATCCCACTCCACAATGAGTCTTCTCCAGATCTAGCCTTGGTTAAGTAGCCGACACGCAACAAATTCATTCAAATAGAGCCCCCGCTATGTTCATCTGTACAGACAACATTTCCATCAGTACCGTACATGGTCAGCCCCAGGTATTAAGTAGACAGACACAGATCGACAGACACAGATCGACAGACACAGACCGACAGACACAGACCGACAGACACAGACCGACAGACACAGACCGACAGACACAGACCGACAGACACAGACCAGATTTTGGAGGTGCTGTTGGCTCCATTCATGACCAGCATTTTAGCCCCAAGGTCACTTCTTCGTACGTTTCTCATGCTTCTTCTTCGCCACGTTTGTTTGTTGCCAACCTTACGTAGCATAGAACGATACGGACAGGGGTCGAAAGACAAAAAAAAGGGAGGCTCTTTGCATCTCCCTCTGGGAGCACCTGACAGGTTGCTCAGTCTCCAAAACAAGCCCCGAGAGAAACAAAATAACCCCTGTGAAGTCCCCCACACGCAACGCCTGACGAAACAACCCACAACCGAGAACGCAGGGTGTTACAGGGCTTCCCAAACCCATAGAGACAATGCCTAAACTATCAATATAGTTTATTGTATAGTGGAGAAGGCAATGTATAGAACAGGCAGTGGATTGTCAAGTCTGGATGGAATATTCTGCCGTCTCAGCCTGCAGGGCATTACAGGGGTTCAGACACTTCCTGAGGAAACGTCTAAGATGGAGATGCCTGGATCCCCAGAGTTAACATTGTTCTTATCGAGCCATTGTATGTGGGCAATTTCACGGGAAGAGAGTGACATTTTCCATTTTAACGTGAAAAATCGGAGTATGTCAAACTAAAACCGATGATTGCAAAGTTAAACAAAACCTATAACTCTTTGTACAAGGACTATAGCGAAGGATTTCCACAGAACATTTGACAAAAACTACATTGACTCGAAGAACAGTTCAGATGCAAAGTTTGGTAACAGAATCGAGGCCCAAACAGCACAAACCGTCTCATACCATAACCTGTTCTGCACCGTTCTTCCAAGTAAATGTGTTCTTTTGTTGTAAAAGTTTCAGTGGAAATCGCTAAGTAGTCATTGTGCATATAGTTATATGGTTTGTTTAACTTTGCAAAATCATTGTTTTTTTTGTTTGACATACATTTTAAAGTACAAAATCGGTCTGTCACTGTTACCTTGGAATTGTCCATAACGTAAGAAGCTGCACCTGGAGATAAATGTCTTGAGGATTTAGCTGTGCCTTTACTGAACGTTCAAAGAGAAGACTCACTCTGGTACGGCAGAAATCCAGATGCCTGAATACTGGAGGAAACCTTCAAGTAAATCTGTCAAGTGTTTCGCTTCTCTGAAAACTATGGCGCCGTTTCTGGAAAGACGAGAGGGAGGCTCAACACGACCCCCCAAAATATGTTATCTCAGCGTGTACGCTGCTGACTCACTGTTGCTGGCGAGCCATTCGTTGAGGTCTATCTCCCTGGGCAGCATCACCAGCTCTTTCAGGTCGAAGTCGACCACCCGTACTTTCGTGAACTCCGCCTCCAGATACTGCTTCTTCTCTTCCGCTGGCGGCTTCTTCCCATTGGGCTTCGTCTTAGACTTCCTGTAGGGGACAGGAAGAGAAGGGGGGGGGGGGGGGACAGGTTAGAGCGAGGCACAGAGACAGTCACAGACGACAGAGAGGACATTTTAACTCAGTTTGACAAATTAAAAAAGGTAGATACCGTATCTAGCTAGTAGCCATTACATTACAGAGGGTTGTTTCGTACGCATTAAATTCACTTCAACGGAAAGTGGAACTGAGCCGTATCACCCTGGCCTGAGTGTGTTATGTGAATCGCCTTTAGCAGACAACCTTGTGTTTCACACTCGCACACAGGTCAGTGCCAGGGTCGCCGTGTCTCTCCCGCCGTGGGGTTTTGAGCCCGCTAAAAAGGACCGTGCACCCAGCATCTGTACAGAGAGAATTCTGTTCCTGTGCCTGACCCAGGGCATGACCCCTGGCCTCCCGTAAGGGCCAGTTACCACACAGCTAGCCCGCCCGCAGCGCCTTGTACTTCCAGCGCTACTTTTAGCACGAGTCTGTCATATCACACCATCACTACACTTCCAGGGCCGTAACTCTCCGCCTTCCCTCACCCAAACAGCTAGTCCACTTATCTAGGGGTTAAAGGTTGAATGAGTTAATAGGCTAGTGAGACTAGCCTATTTCAGACAAAAGCCTGGGGACACAGCAGACCTGGCTCGATTTACGCAACAACGATTACGGCACTATTTTCTTGGGGATTTCACAGAGCTTTAACCTCGACTGAGTTTCAGCGGCCCAATTTAGAAGGCGACCGGCGTTCTAACGGCTCAATTCCTCGCTCCCTCCTTTTTAATCATCTACCTCCCTACACATCTTCATTTCATTCCCTCCCTCACTCACTCTCCCTCTCTCTTCGGGCTGTCTTATTACAGTGTTTGGGTTTGTTTGAGGACAGGGGAGTTCCACTTTACTCCCTGAATTTATTGTGCCCCTGTTGACCCTCGTTTAAACTACCCCACCCCCTCCTTTCCCCAGCTCTCTCCACACCCTCTGTTTAAACACAATGTGCCCACCCTCCGTGTGCTCTTGGCTCTAGCCTTTCCTTCCCACTCCCAGATCCTCATTCCCGGACAACTGACACCAGTCCAGAATCAGGAGAGAGAGAAAAAAATACAAATTAGAGCGGCCATAAAACACTCCCGTCTTTTCAGCGGGAGCCGTGCAGAGGGAAGCCAACGCTCAAGACGACTGCTAGTTTGCTTTCCAAAGAGGGAGAAAACAGAGGCTGCCCACAGGCCTAATCACGTACTTTCAGAAAGAGAAAGAAAGACTGAGGGGAAAAAAGTGTGGACATTACTCCCTCACATATCCATGGAAATGACTAAAACAGATTTACAAAACATGACAGACCTCTGTGAGACCCGGGGCTTCTTGGACTGAGGAACACTGCTCAAAAAAACTTTAACTTTTTAGTCCCCCAAAGCATACCTCTAGCTTTTCCCTTCCACACACAGACATGCATTTAAAAAATTAATAATTTAAGACAGAGGAAAGTACCGTACAGACCATGTCTATAAACATTCACTGACAACTTCTCCTGTTTGAGGACATTTAAGACCACCCTCCACTGTCTGACTTGAGTGTCATGAGGACTAGACGGCTGTAGATCTGAAAGGTGAAAAGACACACGGACCTCAGCAGACCGGGCTGGTCTCTGGTCAGCGTTACTACTGGATCAGGATGGCGTGTCCAGCTGGTCATGCAACGAGAGGGAGGGGAGCTACAGCAAGCTGCAAGACTTCCAGAGAGGAGGGGAGCGATAGACAAAAAGGGGGATAGAAGATGGAGACTAAAGGTCTGACAGAGCCAACAGCTGTGAGATCCAGTCTGTCAGTCAGCCAGCCAGCCGACGGTTCCAGTTTTGACCTCAACATCACCCTGCATTACAGCCTAACCCCACTTCCTGTTATAGATCGATAGCGCCACGTCTACTCAAGAAAAGAGCTCACCTATCATTTAAAATGAGAATGCTTTTGAAACCAGAACTTCCAGGCCACTGCAAGGAACTTAAAAATCAGAGCTGAGGTGGTGTTTGGTTATTGAATTAAAAACAGGAATTAGGACCCCTGCACTGGCTCGCTCGGCATTCATCACAGATTTGTGTGTGTTCACATGTCTGTTGTTTTTCCTCGGAAAATCATCCTGACACTTCAAACCGCCATGCGTGCAACGACCTTGACAAAAACAGACACAGAAAACACACGGCACACTTGAAGAACCCATTACTGTGGGCTAGAATAGGTACCTAAACGCTATAATTTGAGTCACAGGCTTCAAAGCTCTCCTATAAGCAGTGTCTTCAGACCGCCGGCTGGTGAGCGTGACTACATAGTCTATGGCATGCATGGTTTCCTCCTAGTACCAGGCGGTGTCAACTTCCTGCCCAGAGACGTGCGTCTGGCCCTGGCCTCGGGTCTGGTCTAGCCTGGCCTGGTAAGGAGTAATACAATGCCTTTTATGGCAAAGACTCTGCCTGGGAGAACTTTACCACGAGCAGCCACGGCCTGTGTGAGAGTGTGTGTGTGTGTGTGTGTGTGTGTGTGTGTGTCAGGGGAGCGGTGCTGGCAAAAAGGAAGTTTTCTTTATCCTAAAATAAAGTAATGAATCCAGAAAATACCTCAGAGGCATGGTATGGAAAATGACGAAATTAGGGAGGAGACACAGGAAATGGCTCAGTTAAACTTTTTTAAGAACGAGCACAATGGTTTTCTGGGGGGCTTATGGAAGCCGTTGAAAACGTGCGTACTCTGATAATATCAGTAGATGAAGCCTTAATGGCTGGCGATAAGCTGTTTCACCTGACAAGCATGGATCACATACACCTGTCTCACTGCTCCTTATGGGGGGTGGGGGGTGGTAGTAGAGATAAGAAAAGAGAGCGGGGGAACGATTGAGAAGGTAAGATGGGAAGAGAGAGAGAGAGTTATTACAAATGTATAATAGTGGAGAAAGGAAACGAGGTGGGAAAGATGAGATAAGATAAGAGAACAGGTAGAGGGCACAGAAAGATGAAGAGAAAGGGCAGAGCCAGATGAAAGAGGTTGGAGAGGGGAGTGCAGGGCCTGAGGCGCTTGACCCTGACTGGACTGGTGAGAGGGGAGATAGGAGAGACCGGTCTACATTAAAATAAGTAAAGAAGGAAAAAGGGTAAGAGAAAGAATAAATTAGGGATAAAATATGTCAAATATGACCTTCTCTCGCCTCAGAGAAGTGGTCACACTGAACCCGAGAAGAGAACAGAGTGTGCGATCCATCTAGTGCTTGTAAGCACCACTCTTCAAGTGGAGAAAGTCCATATAGACTATCTACAATCCAAACGGTGTGTTCACAGAGGTTTTCAGAGTGCCAACCATGTCGGTGAAGTGAGCGCAGTTCCCCAATCCTCCTTATCGGGAGTCAACTCGTTTGGCCTAGAAGAAATCAGTTGTGTGACGACTGAACGCTGACTGTGCAGCGTTCAGGACTACAATAGGAGCCCGCTAAGGAGAGGCGGCCTTCGGCAGGTACAACACGAGACAGGCTTGTTACTGTTCCACCCCAAACAGTCTGCTTCCAATTAATAACCTCACGTTACACAAATATGCAGAGGAATTAGCCCGAAAGGCCTTCGACTAAAAGCGCTACCAAAAAAAGGCTGTATGCATTACGCTAACAGTGGTTTATTTTCTAAGCAATCTTTGAGTCGAACCACTTGGCGACTTTGTACGCATCTAACACTAGGCCTGTGCTTTTCATTTAATTATTTTACCTTTATTTGACTAGGCAGGTCAGTTCTAAACAAATTCTTATTTTCAATGACGGCCTAGGAACAGTGGGTTAAACTGCCTTGTTCAGAACGACAGATTTTTACCCTGTCAGTTCGGAGATTTGATGTTGCAACCTTTCGGTTACTAGTCCAACTCTCGAACCACTAGGCTACCTGCCACCCCCATGCTTAGTTATCACCTCAACGGGGGAAACGGGCTAATTCCACCTACACTGACGCACATACTGCTACTTTAAAAGGCTTGGAAGCTAAAACAGCTCTGGTTTTTAATAGCGCATTTACAGCATTATCGCTAACTGTAGCCATGTATTGACTTTCCCCCCTCAGCCAGAAGAGCCTGCCTGCCGAGCGCAACAACTCTTGCTTAAAATTGGCCCGGTGAACTGTGGAGGCATCTAATGATTTGCAGATGGAAGTGGTTAATGCAATCTGTGACAGGGAACATCTTTCAGCATCCATCCAACGCGGTTACCGTAAACAAGATGGCTTCTAGCACACACGCGAGCGCAGATCTAGGAACAGCTTACACTCCCCACAAGCTTAAACAGAAGGAATTAACACATGGACCCCACAATGATTTGGGGAGAAGAATGTGTACTAATAAAGTTGAGCCAGACAGCGTGAGCAGTCGTGTCCCCCCCCCCCCCGGTTTTCTCTGAAGGGTAGTTATGATGGATTTTCGAAGCACCGGCTGACCATGCTTCCTGTATCTCTGGTATGTTGGGGGGGGGGGGGGGAGCTTCACACCAGAGAAACATGCTTTTCTCACCACCTGGTTTTCATTCGATAATGTAATACCAGCTGAACAGCGGTGGGGGAAAACCACCCTACAGTATCTACAGTGAGGGTAGAGGAGGGGGGAGACAAGACGACAACAGATAAAGAACAGATGTCTGGATGATGTTCTTGTACTTTGTTGACCAACAAAAAATGTATCTGAAACCACAGTCCTAGAAACAAACCAAACAAGTCAGTCAGAGGCCAAAAAGAAAATCAATAGAAAGTCAACAGGTAGTTAGTAACAGATACGATTAAGCATCCCTGAAAGATTAATTTTGTTGAAATATAATTTGATCTGAGAAATTAAGCAAATTGATTGCACCCAAATGTTTAGTTATAGGATTCAGGTAATAGTCAACAAATATACTACCCAACATTCGATTTGGACCAAACCTCTTCCTACCAATGAATAAGACATCCTAAACATGGACCCCCCCAACACCAACCACCAGTATACAGAATCAGTTCTATGTTTGACAAGTAGAAAGAAGCTGAGGCTTGAAGTATCGCTTTTCCATACTGTGTAAAGTATTCCCTGTGAAGAATCTGGTGTCCAGAGTGGCCAGACGGAAGCCACGCCTCAGTAAAAGGCACATGACAGCCCGCTTGGAGTTTGCCAAAAGGCACCTAAAAGGACTCTGACCATGAGAAACCAGATTCCTCTGGTCTGATGAAACCAAGATTGAACTCTTTGGCCTGAATGCCAAGCGTCACATCTGAAGGAAACCAGGCACCGCTCAAGACCTGGCCAGGGTTTGAATACTTACGTAAATGTGAGGTTTATATTTTTTATAAATTTGCACACACAAAAAGGTTTTTGCTTTGTCTTTGTGGAGTATTGTGTTCAGATTGAAAAAAACCCCCAGATTTAATCTGATTTAGATTAAGGCTGTAACATAAAGTGTGGGAAAAGTCGGAATCCTTTCCAAACACACTGTATGGATAAATACACTTTTTACATTTCCACCAGTCGACTGGTCGAAAGAACTAACAGCTCTCGGTCGACTAAGATTTATTAATTTTTTCCCCGGGGACAGCCCTAGATCTATTTCAGGCGTCTAAATTGAGTATACTTCTCAAATGGTTATTTTCCCCTGAAAACCACAGACAGAGGAGCAGGCCCGAGCAAACCAAGCCACGGCTATAAAGAGAGAGGAGTAAGGGCAGGAATCTCCACACATTTCATACTCAGCTAGTCTAGGTAGAAATGTGCAACAATGGCAGTCTTCTCCGATTTTTTTCTTTCTCCGATTTCTTCTACTTTTAGAAGTCAAAGCCAAACTGCCCTGAGGCCTGTTTGATAGTCTTCTTTTGCCATGCAAATTCTGTTAAGTCTGTTTTTCGTAACCTAGTTGAATGTACGTTTTCATGCCATGTTTCCTACAATCACATAAATTTCCCTTCATGGCATACAGGATCAGTTGACAGAACCCAATGTGTTGGAGGCTGGGGGTTCCATCCAGCCCGTGACTGTGCGCTGCAATAGGGTTAAACCCCATTCAGAACCCCAATGCCCCGCTGAGCCCACAAAGAACCCCCGCTGAAACTATAATGTAAGGGCATCAACATCACAACAGACGTGTGTGAGGGGGAGAACAGCTTACAAGCTTCACGCCGTTGATCTAGGTCAGGGGTGTCAAAGTCAAATGGACGGAGGGCCAAATAAAAAAATCAGCTACAAGACGAGGGCCGGACTGTTCGAATGTTCATTGAAAAATGTTTAAATGACGCATATAGTCTAGTGAACCTAATTGAACCTACTGAAAACCTAACAAATATATTACAATATGATCAGATAAATAAAGCAATATTTTCTTATGGCTCTGTCAGTAATCTTTAATTTTCAACAGACACAAAAGACAAATTTCCTTTATATAAATATCCCCATAACATGAACATTAAATGAAAGAAACCGGTATTCAAGGCACCATCAGTAGACTATATTTTCTATTTTAGCAAAAGTGGGCTAAATTTACTTCAAAGAAAAAACAATAATAGCAATTTTCTATCATCCACTCAACTGAAATATTTTTAAAATATAATTGGATTGAAATACAAAAAAATAAAGTGCAAAAATCTATTAATCAAAAACAACACTTTGTTTAAGGAGAAGTAACATGCAGTGAAAACAAATATTAAATTTTAACTTTTAAACTTGAACTGAGTAAAAACTCTAAATATGTGATTGCACAGTAATGTTCACTTGTTTGAGGTTGAGGGTGATACTTGGTGGTGTCCCATCTTTTCCACAAGTTCATCAATGTTCGGGGTAAGGCTCTGAGCTGAAGAAATCCTCAGAATTGAGTGGAGGTGTTCAGCAGTAAGTCGACTTCTGTGTGATGTTTTGTTCAGGTTCATCAAAGAAAACAGTTGTTCACACAGGTATGTGCTGCCAAACATAGACAACGTTTGAGCAGCCTGGATGCGCAGCTGGGGCATTGTGCCGGGGAGGAAACGGGCGAACTCCGCAGCACCCACTGCCGCATATTTTGCCCTCAGTGCATCATTGCATTGGAGGTCAATCAACTCCATTTGGAGGTTTGGTGGTGAGCTTTCCACGTCAACAGCAAATGGGTTACCGAGCAGTTCCAACCTGCTTTTTTGTGCTTCAAAGTCAGCAAATCGGCGTCGAAAGTCAGCGGCAAGCATACCTATTTTATCAGCCAACTGTGTGCTCGGGAACGCACTGGTAGAGAGCTTCTCTTTCATGGTCTGGCAGCTGGGAAAGTGGCTCAAATTTTCTTTCCGCATCTGCGTCTCCCACAGAGTCAGTTTGGTTTTAAATGCCTTCACTGTACTGTACATATCAGAGATGACACGATCCCGACCCTGCAGCTGCAAGTTTATTGCATTCAGATGACTCGTAATGTCACACAGAAAAGCCATTTCACACAGAAACATTTCGTCTCGGAGTTGTGTTGTGTCTTTCCCTTTGCTGTCCAAGAACAGACAAATCTCCTCACGAAGCTCGAAACATCTTTGAAGCACCTTTCCCTGGCTTAGCCATCGCACCTCTGTGTGATAAGGCAAATCACCATGCTCCGTTTCTAACTCCGTCAGAAATGCCTTGAACTGGCGGTGATTCAAACCTTTGGCTCTGATAAAGTTAACTGTGCGCGTGATGATGCTCATTACATGCTCCATTTTCAAGGCTTTACCGCACAACGCTTCCTGGTGTATGATACAATGATAAGCTGTCAGCTCACCTGTCGCGTTTTCCTCTTGCATCTTTTCCCGTATCTTCGCCACCAGTCCGCTCCTGTGTCCACACATCGCAGGTGCTCCGTCGGTTGTCAAACCCACGAGTTTTTCCCAAGGCAGCTCCATCTCATTTACACATTTTGACACCTCTTCATACAAATCATGCCCCGTAGTTGTGCCATGCATAGGACGTAAAGCCAAAAACTCCTCTGTCACGCTTAGGTTGGAGTCCACTCCGCGGATGAAAATTGACAACTGGGCAATGTCAGAAATGTCGGTGCTCTCATCCACAGCCAAGGAATATGCAATAAAATCTTTTCCCTTTTTCACAAGCTGCTCTTTTAGATTGATGGACAACTGGTCTACTCTCTCGGCAATGGTGTTTCTGCTCAGACTCACATTTAAAAAGAGTTGCCTTTTTTCTGGGCAAACTTCGTCACAAACTTTAATCATGCAGTTTTTGATGAAATCCCCCTCCGTAAATGGCCGGGCTGATTTAGCGATCTCTTCTGCCAAAATAAAACTGGCCTTGACAGCAGCCTGGCCTTGTGATTTGGCTTTTTTGAACAGAGCCTGTCGAGATTTGAGGCCTCGTTTTAATTCCTCTGCCTTTTGTAGCCTTTGTTCCATGTCCATATTCTTGTTTTTGTCCGCGTGTTTCGTTTCATAATGTCGTCTCAGATTATACTCTTTCAGTACCGCCACACTTTCTCCACACAGAAGACACACAGGTTTTCCAGCTACCTTCGTGAACATATACTCCGACTCCCACCTTGTTTGAAACCCCCGGTTCTCAGTATCCACCTTCCGTTTTGCCATTTTTGATGGGTATCTGAAAGTTAATTTTACTGTGATGCTGACGACTGCTGTGCCAATAAATATTGAAATGAAGCAGCCTACTGCTCGGTGCGTCACCTTTGCATTGTGGGAAATGTAGTATTGGTGCGTGTAAAAGATCTGCGGGCTGCCGGCTTGCTGCGGGCCGGTTCTAATAATAAATCAAGATCATCCCAGGGGCCGTAAAAAACCTTCTTGCGGGCCGGATGTGGCCCGCGGGCCTTGACTCTGACATATGTGATCTAGGTGTTTGACTGCATGCGAGGAGTGGGATTTTTGGAGTAGCGGACACCTTTTGGAAACACGATCGCCTCGCTGGTCCCATTCACAAGGGAGCAATATCAATATGGTTGTTTTTTTTTGTCTTTGTTTTTGTGAAACCAAGGAAGAGTCACCTTCCCTTGCTTGTAGAAGCTAGCTGGCAGCCTGGCTAAAAACATAGCAAGCTAGCCTTGTTAGCTTCCCACATCTCTATGTGAAATAATCAAATGTATAATAAAATAATATGCCCTGGCAAATACTCTTATACTTGGGAGTTCAATATGCTGCTTGTGTATTCATTCCCATATGAGCTAAAAATAGAACGTTATGTTTTGGTCACTGAGAGAAAAAAAAAAGCACTTGGCTAGCTAGTTGGCTACAGTAGGTTCTACCATTTCACAAAAGCCTGTAATTACTAGTTATTACTTCTAAACAAAACACACTTTTGGGTGGATTCTTGTTGTTTGGTTTACTATTTGAAGCAGTGGTTGAGGTTATATGTGGTTATCCATGCAAAATAGGCTACTTCGATGAATAGCCTATAGATCAGATCAAAGAACCAAAACGACAACACTGCCCCCACTGCTGCGGAAGGAATAATCTTTCGGGTGGTAAAAAAAAAAAGCATATGCTGTGAAAAATGACATTGGAACAATGAGAACTATGCATTCATTGGCTGCGTTCACACAGGCAGACCAATTCTGATATTTTTCCCACTAATTGTTTTTTTGTTGTTGTCCAATCACAGATCTTTTTCAGAGCTGGGCAACAAAAAAAATTATAGCAAAAACAAGATCAGAATTGGACTGCCTGTCTAAACGCTGCCATATAGTCTCCCTTCTGTTATTCTTCCTCAAATGGTCACTGAACTGGAAAATCCACTTGACGGTGATAAAAGTTAATTTTTAAAAAGGCGGTACGTGTAGGCTAGATGCATCAACCGATTGCAATCACTGTGGCATTCTAGCTCCATTGAAAGGAGGGGCATGCAGATGAACTTACCTGTTAGGTTTGACAGATTGCCATCTGCTACTGTAATGTACAATACATTCCTGTGACTGCTGTACTGTACAATAATTCATTCTTACAGCACGGAATCCTAAAATGATGGGCATTCTTAAACAGATACTTCAGGATTTTGGCAATGAGGCTCTTATCTACTTCCCCAGGTTCAGATGAACCTGTGGACGCCATTTTTATGACTGCGTGCAGTTTGAAGGAAGTTGCCAACTAGTGCCAGCGCAATTAGCATTGCCGTGGGAAAATCCGTCTAACCTCCTTTGTAAATGGACACAGAAACATACAAATTGTATTTATGGGTTCATCAGACTCTGGGGAAGTAAATAAAAGGGCTTCATTGACAAAATCCTGAAGTATCCCAATACTGTACTATTATCTAAAGTTCCATAATTAGGACTGAACGTTTCCAAGCGTTTAGGTGGAGGTAAGAGAAGGGAAACTAACCAGCATGGTCGGTCTGTCAACTCTGTCCCATGAAGGATTAGCCTCAGTACTTCTCTAAGACTTCACAAGGAAAAGCCACACTGACAGGCCCCATGGTTAGGCCAACAAGTTTTAAACTGTGACTTAACAAGGTAGGCCCCGAATTGTAGCCTTTTGTGTTTAAAAGAGCGTTTCCTGGTTAAAAAAAAGAAAAATAATACAAGGTGTCTACTTCCAGCCATGCACATACAGACTGAGACAGTGTTGTCATGGGTTACTTCAATATATTTCCCCACAGTGCTAGAGTTCTTCATGGGATGATTTCTGAGAGTGGGTCTGTGATTGTTTTTGTTGTTGTATTTGTTTCGTGACCCACAAACACGTTTGATACTAACACTATTTGGATCAGACATGATTTAAGTCTAAGTCACATCTGTAGTATGCAATACTGAAACAGGTGGCCTAAAAATGCTTTAAAAAAAAAGTTGTGTTGTAATGTTTTATATAGAGAATGTAGGACCATCAACATATTTCTATCCAAAAACACCTCTAAGAAAGCAATGTTTTTGTTTGAATTGGTTCAAACGGAAGTTGGGGCTTTAATTATTTACAGTGGTTGAGACGACATAGCACATTGCTCTTGTTCAGTCTTGCTGGGTGGGGAGAGCTGTCGCTGAATGCTGGAAGCCAAACCAAATTCCACCGACTAGTGAATTGCTGTTAACCTGGAACCTGAGAGTCGAAAAGCCTGTAATTGCTGTTTAAGACACGCAGCAATTTCCTTTTTTAAATTGTGAGCTGTAAAGAACACTTCGACGAGAAAACAGTAGGCCTATGTTTAAACGAATGCAAGTTGCGCCTACTTTGCAGTGAGAAAGTTGACAGAGAATTTTTAAAGAAAATAATTGTTCAATATGTTCAGTGCCAGACCTTAGGAAACGATATGTTCCTGCATCCAATAACTGCTGCCACCGCGTCGAACCAAGAACTGATTTAGAGTCGAATGTTGAACGACATGAAAAGGACAGTACTTGGCTAACGTTACATACTTCTCACATGGTAGCGAGGTTGGTCGTCACACACACACACCATGGACACACTGTTGCTTCTACACCTACCGTATCACGTTAACAGTGAGTCTAGAGCCTACTTCGTTCATATTTTATCCGAAACTGACATTCTAATTGAGAAAAATAAATGTACATCTAAAAACACACCAACAAGCATATTCTGATCATTAGAAACCCGGTATTTTTCTAATTGCAAAGCAGACGCGTCTTCCAAAATGTAGCCTAAACCAAATTGTATTTCCCAAAATCAGCTATTGATTAGAAGTTCCTTCTGCTGGAAAGTTCCACTATAAACCAAACACGCTGCCTGTCCCGCCGTACCGTCGAACGAGCCGACCGCTGCCTTGCCTCCACATTACAGGAGTAGGGTCTCAACCAGCAAAACGAGACGAGAAGTGAACTCCAAAAACACGGTTATTTTTTTTTACCTTAACACTTTGCCCACCGCCTGAAGGACCATTTTACAACTTAATCCGCTTTTCGAGTTCCTCTGTGAGTGCATATCCGTATTGTCTCCTGAAATGGGACTATAATCTCCGACCATAACTGAATAGGGGAAGAATGTTTTATTTTTTTTCCAAAAACAACGTCTCTCGCCACACCGTTCCTCTCCGAAGAGGCTGCAAAATTAAATACTTCAATTTTGACGGTCGGCTAACGTTACGAAAGACCTGAAGAGAAAAAACTATTTGTGGCTCTCGCAAACTGCCCGCCCCCCTTCTCCACATGCAGCCAATCCGGGAAGAGTTGAGTCATTGAGGTGCGAAACAGAACCCCCACAACAAGGGAAATGGGGGGACACTTAGTCACTTGACCAACTGAATGATTTTTAACAGAGTTGGGAGCTGCCTTAATGCACGTCATCGGCGCCCATGGAAATGAAGGGCGTCACAGCTCATGCTCATGTGGACGTGGTCCATCTTCTTCCTTGAAGCGTTGTCGCAAAAGTGGCGACAAAAAAAGAGAGCCAGGTGGTCTGAAGGAGGGTATGCGGTACAGGATTCTGTGCTACAACGGAGCCATAACGGTTACAAATGTAACTAGTTAATAACGATCACACTGTGGGATGAATACCCCATCTATTATGAGTTGTAACTTTGTTGTACCATAGTAATACCTGTCGTGTTACTGTACTGTAACAACTTTTAAATACCAAAAACATACTGTAAAGACAAAGTGGTGTTATCAGTTTAAAACAGAAGCACTCATATTCTTCAGCCTGAGGCTATCCCTACTATGTCCCACCCAGCTGGATAAAAACAACTCCTAAAATTAAAAATTGCAAACAATTAAAATGTACAATTAGATGGCAGCAATGACCTAGAGAGTTGTTTCACAAGGCCTCGAGTCATCTCACCAGACAGGTCAGCCGCATTGGGAGGCCTGACGACAGCAGAACGCGGTTGGTTCACGACAGGTTACATGTTGAGACGGCGAGGCCACATTCTTGTGGTTGACTTCAAACCTCACTATGAGATGAGAGATGAGCAGTAGATGGCCATGTAGCGACTTGACTTTGGCACAACAGGTCTGGCAGTGTACCGGTAGGGTAAATCAGCTCGGAAAAGCCTCCAATTAAGAACGAGTGTCAAGGCTGAGGCGGCGGCTGAGTTCCCGGCGCAAGTCTGATGTCGGGTTGAATAGAGGCATTACACCATCTGGACTTGATATCGATCCTCAACATTGAGAGTACAAAGCAATCTTGAAATAGAACTACTATAGACGGCCTTATGACGGCAAAAGAAAGTGAAGACAAAGGAAAAGAAAGTCTCAGGCTACGTCAAAGGATCGTGGATAAAAAAAAAAGCATTATACATCTTTCTTTCTCCCTACTATCCTCAGACACTTCTTTCCCCATCTTTCATTCTCCCCCTCCATTTGTATCTCTTCTGACCCCTTTTCTGACCAAGGCTGGTATCCCTAAAGCATCCGAGTGCTGATCTAGGATCAAGTATACACCCCCCCCCCCCCCCCGTCATTATAATGTAATTCATTATGATATAAAAGCCAAACTGACCCTAGATCAGCACTCCTACTCAGACACTTTATAAATATGGGCGCAGGTTTCTCTCCTTGCCCCCCCTTCTCTCCGGCTGGACCAGTGGGCTTGCAGCTGCAGATGTGAGACATACCAGCGGACTGCTGTAGCATGGACGCTCACAAAGACACACTAATCTGGGGGGAAGGGGGGGGCTGGAGCTCAGCTCTCTCCTAGTGTGTGTGTGTGTGTGTGTGTGTGTATATATATAACAGACAGTCAGTGTGTAAGGGTCTGAGTACGTCAGGGTCAATCAGTGCGTTTGAAAAGTCTTTACATGTTTGTGTGCAAGAGAGAGAGACCCTGCTTGTTTGTGTGCTGGATGTGAACCCCTATCACGTACATCTTACAAGTATCAGAGAGTGAGGTGGTCTGATAAGGGCCATGTACAGGTCCATCTGCACGCTCTGCCAGCATGGCTCCTTCTTGGGAGACATGTCTCCCCGTCTGGCCCCAGCACAGAGCTCACTGGGGGGGGGGGGGGGGGGGGGGGGGGGGGGGGTTAGGGTCATCACTCTGAATGGCTGCTGCGGTGGAGAGAGAGAGAGGGGCCAGAACAGGCCAGAGCCTTTTCTCGGGAGCTATTTATAACCTCAGCCTGCCTCTGCCTGGTCTATACTGACCAGAGTGAAGGGGGGGAGAGAGGGAAGGGGAGAGATTGAAAGAGGTGGTGAGGACAGAGAGGGCCATGGGTGAACAGTTCTAAACGGCTTCGGGCCCTACCTGAGGTGGTGACCACTGAAGTGAAAAACAATGTCATGGGAAAAGAAAAAAAAAGAGAAGAAAAAAAGTTTCCATCCATTTGCTTACAGCTATTACATCAGCAGTTACCTAAAATAGAAGGCAGCCATTCAAGACCACTGGGCCATAGCCAGAGCCTCTGCATTCAGAATGAACTCCATTGAACACTGAGGGCTCAATCAGGCTTCAAGGTCAAAGACAACTTAATGAAGTACTGTTCCTGGAGTTAAAAAGCAATTCAGTTGCTGGAAAGTACTAATCCATTATTTGTGCATGAGCTGATTTGGGTCTAAATTATGCTGATAACTACAACTAATGAATTGTTGTCGTTTCTGGAGTTCCCAAAAAAGTTGGCTAATGTAGTTGGCAACCGTCTCCAACGGGACCCAACATAGGGGTTTTATTTCTACCTGGAAGGCCCCTGACTACAGACCTAGCCTACAAGTTGGAATTGTTCACACAAACAAACACCATTCTCACATAGCCTAAGATTTGACGTGGGTGGAAACTGCGGTCAGACACATTCTTTGTGTACCGGACAGAGAGAAGACTGATTCTTAGCTACTGCTGACGTCACCAATGGCAGCTCCTTCCGAGACCAGACATGGCACCACTCACCGTGCCACCTGGTTTAACCGTACTACACACACACACACACCTAAACCATTAACTCACGCTCTGAAAATTCTCATGCTCTCTCGCCATTCCATCGAAGAAGAGTGCACACCTAGGACATCGGACATAAACCATATTCTGTGGAACAAACATGATCTCACGTCACTAGATTACATGTAAACCAACCTCAGTAAAGTAAGTCAAACAAAAAGGTCCTCTTCCCCAATGTTATCTAACACGATATGACTCACATAGCGCGAATCACAATCTGTCGAACAAGCACGTAGCTAGCTAGCCCATAACACTAAACAGTAGGCCCATCTGACGTGATCTGGCTCATATCCCATTTCTTGCAAACATACGTTATGTTTTCTCTTGGATTGCTCAGTGGCGAACTATGAGTAAACTATGAGAGTCATGACACTTAAGGACAGCAGCAGGGGGGGAGGGCGAGAAAATCTCTGACCAAGTATCAGCGGATAGGGGGACACACACACACACACACAACTTCTAGCCTACTTAGACTATCACAGTCAGCTTCAAGGCATCCCTGGAAACCACAGTGTCTGCTTTGAGGGCCAGATTCAATAAGGACACACGTTGCTCATTAAACTTACAACGGAGGGAGAACAAAAGAGTTGCGTAAGAAGGTTGCTGGAAACACTGACGTCAACAGCCAGGACTTATGACTGGCTGCTTCTGGAATGACGGTGAGGTAAAGTCAAACTGGTGGCTGACGCTCAATCAACCATCTATAATCACCATCATCCAACTCGAGAGAGAACGCAAGCAAAACAAAAAAACAGCGGTATGGAAAAATGACAGCGTTTCATGTTATTTATATATTTAAGCCTACGACAGGGAAAAAGAAAAGGGTGTGGTGGTAAGGAGAATGCCGGTGAAAGAAAAAAATAAAAATGACGATTCACTCTGCCACAATGGACGCGACAATCACAGCCACTCAGAATAGAACGAACAACGACCGTGAGAAAACGTGACGAAGCCAACGTCAAAAAGTTTGGCCAAAACTGAACCGAAACTTGTCAATAGTCAATTAGTAGGCTATGTAAAATAACTTGGAGAAAACATTTTGAAATGGGGCTCATGTTAACAAAAAAGGTGTTTTCCTATCTCCACCCAAAACGTGCATAGTTGACATCAAAACTACACCCCAGTACCCTTGTCCCCTTGAATAAAATTGGCCGAGGTGGCTGGTCCCCTGCTCAGTGGACAGACATTCCACCATTTTAAGACAAAGAAAACACAGATTCTTTACAGCAAAGCAATGTATCACAGCAGCAGCAGACGGGCATCGGGCCTGGCAACAGCTCAGTCCCACCCCATGATATAGCCAATGGCACTGTAGAATTACCTTGAATGACTGGTGTAGTGACCAATGGAATGGCAGAATTTGGGCACCCCCCCACGCTACAGTGGAGTTGGGTGACTCTGGTCTTTGCATGTGTAGTGTGTGAGAGTGTGCAGTACACAGTGTGTTTAAGTAAGGACTTAGCCAGTGAAAACAGTGCAGGCTGAGGGTCTTAATATCTGTGGGAGTTCCTATAGGCCCAGGATCTACTCAAACACTGAACCCTGTGACCTGCCAGGGAAATGCAATCCAGTAGGTGCCAGTGTGTGTGTATGTAACAGTATTTATTGTCTTTATGTGTGTGTGTGTGTGTGTGTACAAAAGGCAAATCCGGACAACAGAAGTAACAAGTAAATGGTAGACCTACCAATGACTCAGTAATTTTACTGATATCAACTTTGTTTATGAACTAAGTGATTCAAGCTTGTAATTCCGCTACCAAATTGGTAACAGAACCACCGTACCGGAATTACTGTGCCATAACGGTCTGTTACTGTCCTCCCTTCCACTGACTTATGTTCAGCTCAGTGTCTCCTGTTACTGTCCTCTCTTCAACTGACATACTGTCCTGTTCAGCTCAGTGTCTCCTGTTACTGTCCTCTCTTCCACTGACATACTGTCCTGTTCAGCTCATAGTCTCCTGTTACTGTCACTTGTCTTTATTGTAATGAACTGAACTCTACCCTGCTGTGCTCTATTGCATTGGACTGTACTCAGTCCTGAATTGTACTGTGCTCGACTCACGGTATGGTACCGTTCTATCCAAACAGACGTCTATGATAGGTTAAGATTTAGTCCAGTCCACCTGTGGACGGTAACATCAAGGCCAGGGTGGGCTGACCAAATTTCAACTAATTTGGTATTGGCACTTTAGTATTGCCAGTGTAACAGTATAGCTTCCATCCCTCTCCTCGCTCCTCCCTGGGCTCGAACCAGCAACACAATGACAATTAGCGCGCACTAACTAGCTAGCCATTTCACTTCAGTTACACGAGCCTCATCTTGGGAGTTGATAGGCTTGAAGTTATAAACAGCGCAATGCTTGACGCACAACGAAGAGCTGCTGGCAAAACGCACAAAAGTGCTGTTTGAATGAATGTTTACGCGCCTGCTTCTGCCTACCACAGCTCAGTCAGATACAAGTATCTAAGTATGCTTGTATGCTCAGATTATATGCAACGCAGTTAACGCTCAATAATATCTAGTAATATCAACCATGTGTAGTTAACTAGTGGTTATGATTGATTGTTTTTTTTTATAAGATAAGTTTAATGCTAGCTTGCAACTTACCTTGGCTTACTGCATTCGCGTAACAGGCAGTCTCCTTGTGGAGTGCAACGAGAGAGAGGCAGGTCGTTATTGCGTTGGACTCGTTAACTGTAAGGTTGCAAGATTGGATCGCCCGAGCAGACAAGGTGAAAATCTGTTGTTCTGCCCCAGAACGAGGCAGTTAACCCACAGTTCCTAGGCCGTCATTGAAAATAAGAATGTGTTCTTAACTGACTTGCCTAGTTAAATAAAAGGTATAAAAAAATATTTAAAAAAATTGGCGCCCAAAAAATACAGATTTCTGATTGTTATGAAAACGGCCCTAATTAATCGGCCATTCCGATTAATCGGTCGACCTCTAATCCGTACCCACTGAGCAATGCTCGCTCACGCTCCTCTTATTGGTGGACAGCATATTTTGCAGGCTTAAAGCTCATTTACTGCCATTCTACAAAAATGTTGTCATAGGGCGCAGAGAATTTAACGGGTTTAAAGCTAATTTTCTTGCAATTTTATACATTTTGCCATGTCTAACGTGTATTCATGTGATATTTGAGTGACTTAAACATTACAACAAGGCCTCCCGAGTGGCACAGCGGTCTAAGGCACTGCATCGCAGCGCTTGAGGCGTCACTACCGACCCGGGTTAGATCCCAGGCTGTGTCATGAGGCGGGCAACAATTGTCCCAGCGTTGTCCAGGTTTTAGGCCGACCAGGGCACAAAACACCATGTTACTAACTCCACTTCTCTTCCTGTAGTTCAATAACCAAACTCAAGGGGGCCAGTGTCATAGCTGACACCCTTTCTGCAGACATGTTGTCATCTTAATTCAGAGCAAGTATTTAAATTTTTTTGGGGGGAAAAAACACGCATAAAAACCTGGAGGGAGATTTTTACTGTAATTTCGTTCAAGTTCGCATCTGCACAGTCCTTCCGCTAAGTTTTCTGTGGAAATTGTTCAAATTAGTCACTGCGCATAGAGTTGTATATTTTGTTAAACTTTTAAAATCAATGGGTTTTTGTTTGGCATACATTTTTAAGTTAAAAAAAAACAGCCAAAGCTTAATTTTGTTATCGTGGAATTGCCCTTAGCAAACACAGCAAAGTAGCAAGTCAATGGGAGTGTCCCTTTAAACTGACAAGAGGTCAACCTTGTTTGCTGAACTTGCTTGACACACTACCTCAGACGTTCAACTCAGCCCCTCTACAATACACCGTGTGTTGGCTGCTAAACGAGGGCCAACGGCAAACGGTCCTTTGCTATCAACACACTTTGAACTCAAGATATGGGGTCATTCATTAGTTTTGTCTATACAGGTGTATCGTTTCTAAAACATAGGATTTTACAGAGTAAACTTGCCTACCTTTGCTTCTTTCTCTTACCACCCCCTATCTCCCATCTCCCGTTATGTATTTCTTTCAGTGGCCACCTATGGGGCCAGAAGATATTACCATTTTCTCCCCCTCTGCCTTGATCTACTCTGCCTCATGCCTTGCATTCCAGCCGGAGGAGGGCTGGCGTGCACCGACATGTCATCCCTTGTTTAATCTCTCCCCAGCCTGGCTAAACAAAGGAAAGACAGAACAGAGAGAAAGAACAGAGATGGGACGAGAGGAGCATTCGCAGAAGGAGAGACAGGATCTCACCTCTAAGAACAAGGGCACATTGCAAAAGTTGTCTGTACCTCTGTTCGCTTACTTTGGATGGTGCACACTTCCTCTCAACATTCAACGACTGACATTTATGGAAATGACACAACTGCTTCATTACAGACACATTTATAGCCCCATTAATATCACCAACAAAGACTGTGAAAGGTCAAACAACATTCTTGCTAGCTCATTTTTCTAGGATTGGAGCTGGTTCTCAAAGAGAGGTGGCACCCGGGCACCAGAGGATGTTTGAGAGTGGTAAAGGAAAGGGAAGCCATCTTTGTTTGTGAACAGTTTCGGAGTTGTGACCGATGAAGGAGAGAGAGAGGACGATGACAAGATGGAGCCGGACGAGATGACAACGACAAGACCTCACGTCTGTCTGTTTCTATCTCCATAGCTACAGTTTCAGTTTGGACTAACTGTGATGATATCAGGTGGTAACGGGATGGGAAGGGCGAAGAGTTAGAGGACGGGAAGTAGCGGGAGGCGAAGGGGAAGGAAGAGGAGCGAAGGGGGAAGATAAAAAGACAGGGGTGAAAGCGAGGGCGAAGAGGTGAAAGAAGAGATGGGCAGTGGACGAGGGAGAGTGAGCGAAAGGAGAGTGAGGATCGAAAGCGGGAATGTGAAATGAGGAGATTTAATAAAGAAGAGGTCAGGGAGGAGAGAGGGAACAGATTTAAAGAGAAGAGTAACGGGGGGGGGGGGGGGGGGGGTGTCGCAGTATGCCCTTGCTCATTGTTCTGTACTCTCCCTACATTCCCGGGGAGAGGAGAAGCCTCACCGTGCTGCTTTCAGCCTCACTCAGTCAAAACATCCAGGTCATTACTCACTTCCTGGCCATCACCACGGCAACCAAACGTCTGTCTCTCACTCTCCATTTCCTCCCTGGGTTTTCCTTCTACCCCCATCGCTTTGCCTTCTCTTTTCACCCTCCAATTGTCTTCTTCCAACCCCTCTCCATCAGAAAACCCATCTTCATCCCTCTTTCTCTGCCTCTCCACTCCGAGTGGAGGTTGGCAGGCCGTATTTTAGGTGAGAGGTTGGAATTAGAGCCGGGGACGATACAACAAGTCTCACGATGCTCGTTAGTATCGTGGCAAGGAAACAAAAACTTCTTTAGGAAAACAGCCCCAATGTTGGAAACACACACTCTTCCCCCCCCCCCCCTATAGCACACAATATTTTATATACAGCAGGTTTTTAAAAAGGACCAAAGACTTTTGGGCTTTCATTTTTGCCATGGGAAAATACTGGTATCGTCACAACCCTAGCTGGAATGAGAGCAGCATTGCAGGGTCAGTGGACCCCAGGACAGATGGTCAGCTATGAGATGGGCTTGATAAATGGTCAAGAAGGTTAAGGTTAGGATGGAACATGCAGATCATAGAGCTGTACTTAGGGGAGTAGACTTCTGCAATGAGAGCCAAAACGAACACGTCGGGTTCACTGCCTGTATATTTGACATTGGCAGTTAACCCAAGACTCTGGTCTAAGGTCAGTTAGGAGATGTTCTGTTCCTGATAAATTGCTGGAGGTTACTTACAATGTGGGGGGGGGGCGGTCAAGCTTGGCAGATCCTGGATCTGCTCTTAGGGGTCAACTTCTGACTCACCCACCACCAGTGTGTAGCACCACTGAGTGATACAACGGCAGCCATTTTGAAAACAAAACTCCCAAATACCTCCTGTCAAACACCTGTGGGAAAATACTGCGTTGACCTTGACGGTGACGGCCGGTGCCAGGTATGTCTGCTGAATGATCACTTGACAGACAGGTAGACTGAATCTTCATCTCTGCTGTGGGTGGTGACCAGAGAGGTAGAAAGATGGCTCTGGATGGCTAGAACCCATTTCAGCATGGACATTACTTTAAAATGGTGGAATCCCTCAATGGCAGTCAGCCATTATGGCAGATACAAAGACGAGCTATTGAAGAAAATAGACAAAACCCGCCGTTATTTCCCCTCTAGTGTGCGCGTGTGTCACCACGCCTGGTGTTCTGAGGGAAAGGGATAGGTTCCCCAAGGCCACAGTCTTCCCATTTCTCAGAAGTACTTGTGAAACAACAACGAGAAGAATGTTCTTCTCTCAGGAATAATATGATAGACGCCAGTAACGACAACTTGGGGAGGGCCGTGGGGGGGGGTTGAGTCAGGACACACTGAAACCAGACGATCATTTCGGCAGAAACGTACCA
The DNA here is from genome assembly GCF_057628025.1 of Oncorhynchus mykiss. Taxonomy (NCBI): domain Eukaryota; kingdom Metazoa; phylum Chordata; class Actinopteri; order Salmoniformes; family Salmonidae; genus Oncorhynchus; species Oncorhynchus mykiss. The sequence continues at coordinate 57,935,080 of NC_143023.1, forward strand.
TTCTGAATCTCGTCTTAAGATACTTGGTTTGGCAACAATGGGGGGGTGCAGACTTTATACACTAAGCATGAGAGCACTTGTTGAGCCTCGAGTGTTCACTTCAGAGGGGAGCGTTGTAAAAACAATAGCACCACCTATAGGCAGATTACCAGCCACTGCAGTTGATATTTCAGTACAATACCAAAAGTCACCATTAATGTAGCCTAGATATACATTTCTCTCTCAGGCCAAGGATCAGTTTCTTTCCAATCTTAACCTAAACAAACTGACCTTAGATCAGAACCTACGGGTAAATGTGTTACTTTATCCTTTTCCTGGAGGGAGAGTAGGTGAGAGGCCTCGCCAGTCAAAGGGAATAAGGCCTTGGTACCCACCCACCCGGTGGAAAAGCATTGTTTTTTTGTATCTACGCACAGACCCTGACAGAAACATTTTCCCATGCTCCATTTCCAGGTGTGTTCCTATGAGGGATGCTGAAGGGTGTTGTATGATGTGTGTGTGTGTGTGTGTGTGTGCCTGTACATCTTTCCCTGAAAGCTGAACCTAACCCACCACATTCACAGCTCGACGCTCCAGCATCCAGTCAAGGCTGGAAAAACTAAACGAGTCAGTTTCCACTAGTATTGTGGCTCACAGAAAGAGGAGACGCTGGCTTCATGTCACTGTTACCACATGTAGAACAGTAGTATGTGTGTGTGTAGCTGTATATATATATATATATATTTAAAAAAAATAACTGATCTAAAAAGAGAGAGAGGAAGTGAGACATACTTCCTTTTAAAAGCAACTTCATGTGTGTTGCTACCGGAGCAGTTGAACTACAGACGACTAGACAGAAGGGCATCCAGGTCGAACACAGACATCGTGTCAGAGGGAAAAGGGGGGAGACCTAGTCAGGTGAACAACGACGCATTCAACTGAAAGGTGTCTTCCGCATTTATCCCAACCCCTCTGAATCAGAGGTGCCGAGGGCTGCCTTAAATCGGTGGGTGGCACGGGACGGGGGGGGGCAGTGGGTACCGTTAACCTCAGCAGGACACGGTTTGGCCATCCTCATCCCCACACCCCAATCGTCACCATCACGTTTCTTATGAGCATTGGACGTGAATTGTGATAGAGGGAGACGGTAGAGGTAGAGGGAGGCATGAAGAAGGGAGAGACTGAGTGCAGAGGTGGAAAAAGCACCCAATTTTCATACTTGAGTATAAGTAAAACATACCGTAATAGAAAATGACTCAAGTAAAAGTGACCCAGTAAAATACTACTTGAGTAAAAGTCTAAAAGTATTTGGTATAACATATACTTGCGTACCAAAGTAAAAATCATTTCAAATTCCTTATATTAAGCAAACCAGACGGCATCATTCTTGTTTTTTTTATGTATGGATAGCCAGGGGCACGCGCCAACACTCAATTTACAAACTAAGCATGCGTTTATAGTGAGTCCGCCAGAGCAGAGGCCGTAGGGATGTTCTTTTCATAAGCATTTTCCTGTCTTGCTAAGTATTCAAAATGTAACTAGTACTTTTGGGTGCCAGGGAAAATGTATGGAATAAAAAGTACAATATTTTCTTTAGGAATGCCGTGAAGTAAAAGTAAATCAAAAATATATATAGCAAAGTAAAGTATAGATACCCTAAGAAACAACTTAAGCAGTACTTTCAAGCAGTACTTTGCTCTGTGTAGCAGTTAGGCTAAGGAAGAGGGACTTGGGAGGGAGGGACAACTAACGAGAGAGGGAAGGAGGGAGGAATGTGATGAAGGGAGGCGCGAAGAGAGAGGAGGCTTGTGTAACAAATGGAGAGCGGAAGGGAGGGAGAGTTTGAGGGAAAGAGAAGGACTTTGTGCAAGGCAAGGAAAAGGGAGGATGAAATAGGAGTGAGAGACAGGCTGTCCCACACCCCACCCTGTCCCCACCAATGTTTTCTCAGGAAAGCAGAGGGACAGAGGGAGACTGTGCAAGAGGGAGAGATGGAGGGGCAAATAGAGGGAAGCAGGACTCTGTAATGGAAAAGGGCGGGGGGAGAAAGGGATGGCGGAGAGAGAGAGAGATGGTAGCTGGCGCCACCCATGTTTGCTCAGGAAGTGTGCGTGTGTATAGGGCAGCGGACAGGCGGCCAGTGGGCGGGAACAGGGTGGAATTTGGAGATTTAAGACAATGTCGATTAAAGCAGCCCGCCTCACCTCTCTGTTTCTGGGGGGGTTGATTTAAATGCAGAAGACACATTTCAGTTGTACAACTAACTAGGTATTCCCCTTTAAGTTTATGTAAATGTACAGTGAGTTGACAAAACATTAAGGCACACATCTGTCTATATAAGGTCCCACAGTTGACAGTGCATGTCAGAGCAAAGACCAAGCCATGAGGTTGAAGAAATTGTCCGTAGAGCTCTGAGACAGGATTGTGTCGAGGCATAGATCTGGGGGAAGGGTACCAAAACATTTCTACAGCATTCAAGGTCCCCAAGAACATAGTGGCCTCAATTATTCTTAAATGGAAAAAGTTTGGAAACACCAAGACTCTTCCTAGGGCTGGCGCTCAGGACCTCAGACTGGGGCGAAGGTTCACCTTCCAACAGGACAACGACCCTAAGCACACAGCCAAGACAACACAGCAGTGGCTTCGGGACAACTCTGAATGTTCCTGAGTGGCCCAGTCAGAGCCCGGACTTGAACATCTCTGGAGAGACATGAAAATAGCTGTGCAGCGACGCTCCCCATTCAACCTGACAGAGCTTGAGAGGATCTGCAGAGAAGAGTGGGAGAGACTCCCCAAATACAGGTGTGCCAAGCTTGTAGTGTCATACCCAAGAAGACTCGAGGCTGTAATCACTGCAAAAGGTGCTTCAACAAAGTACTGAGTAAAAGGGTCTGAATACTTTTGTAAATGTGATATCCGTATTTTATTTGCATTAAATTTGCACACATTTCTAAAAAACTGTTTTCGCTTTGTCATTATGGGGTATTGTGTGTAGCTTGATGAGGAAAAAGCAATAATTTAATTCAATTTTAGGATAAGGCTGTAACGTAACAAAATTTGGAAAAAGTCAAGGGGTCTGAATACTTTCCGAATGCACTTAACTTCTTGGTGACGGGGCAGTATTTTCACGTCCGGATGAAACACATGCCCAAATTCAACTGCCTGCTACTCATCCCCAGAAGATACAATATGCATATTATTAGTAGATTTTGATAGAAAGCACTCTGAAGTTTCTAAAACTGTTTGAATCATGTCTGTGAGTATAACAGAACTTATTTAGCAGGTGAAACCCCGAGGACAAACCATTCAGATTTTATTTTTTTGAGGTCACTCTCTTTTCAATGGGTTTTCATTGGGAATCCAGATTTCTAAGGGACCTTCTTGCAGTTCCTATCGCTTCCACTGGATGTCAACCGTCTTTAGAAATTGGTTGAGGTTATTCCTTTGTGTAATGGAGGGCCATCTTGAACAAGGGTCACTTGAAGTGTACTGTTAGATAGAGGCGCGTGACCAGAAAGCTAGCTAGTTTGTTTTCTTCCTGTATTGAACACAGATCATCCCTTCTTCAATTGTATCAATTATTTACGTTAAAAAATACCTAAAGTTGTATTACAAAAGTAGTTTGAAATGTTTTGGCAAAGTTTATAGGTAGCTTTTGAGATATTTTGTAGTCACGTTGAGCAAGTTGGAACCGGTGTTTTTCTGGATCAAACGCGCCAAACAAATTGACATTTTGGATATATATCAACGGAATTAATCTAACAAAAGGACCATTTGTGATGTTTATGGAATATATTGGAGTGCCAACAAAAGAAGCTCGTCGAAGGTAAGGCATGAATTATATTTGTATTTCTGTGTTTTGTGTCGAGACTGCAGGGTTGAAATATGCTACTCTCTCATTGTTTACTGTTATGCTATCATCAGATAATAGCATCGTTTGCTTTCGCCGAAAAGCCTTTTTTAAATCTGACATGTTGGCTGGAATCACAACAAGTGTAGATTTAATTTGCTATCTTGCATGTGTGATTTCATGAAAGTTAGATTTTTATAGTAATTTATTTGAATTTGGCGCTCTGCATCCCACATATCCCAGAGAGGTTAACACCAGTCATGTTTGACAAACATAAATGTAGGATAATTCATATTAACGTCTAAAGGCTTGATTCTGTCGACATACTTGAGTCACTGTTCCTTCCGGCAGGAGAGAAAGGCCAGTCACTGTTCCTTCCGGCAGGAGAGAAAGGCCAGTCACTGTTCCTTCCGGCAGGAGAGAAAGGCCAGTCACTGTTCCTTCCGGCAGGAGAGAAAGGCCAGCTCCCGTTGCGCAAGGAAACATCACCTACCTTGCAATCTGACCGGAGGTAGTCAACATTTTGAAAAACATTTAACCATAAACGGAATTGTTTAAAACCGTCCAGGGGAGAAGGACACAGGGCAAAGGTAGTAAGGAGTATAGAGTAAGAGGTAGCAAGAGTAGGGTGAAGGGGTTTAGGGAAATATGGTGTAGGGTGGTCGTAGTGGCTGGGCATGGCTGCTCTGCTCCAGCACATTAACTTCTAAACCAGGCCGTTTAGTCACAGATTTTCCACTAGAGGGAATGTGCATGCAGACCTCCAGCAGTTCCAAGCCCTGACACACACACACACTAGAAATGGCCAAATATGTACACTATGTTCCGACGAGGGCCACACACACACACAGGGATGGGCATACCCCTCATTCCAGTCTGAATGTGTAGGCAAGTGAAACGGGGGTTTTCTGACAGAAATGACAGGAAGAATGGACAGAATGTGTGAGAAATTAGAAACATCTCATAGTTCAAAAGAATCCGAATGTCAAGATCCATTTTCAAGTTAATCTAATCTAACAATGTGCTAACCCCCCCCCCCCCCCCCCCCGTTTTAAGGACTGATACCATCTCTGGCAATTGTTGTTCAAACACTGAAGTCAACTGACCGCAGTCACGTGTTATGCCCAAAAACATGTCCATTTCCTCCAAAATAAATCCCTGTTGTCCATTTCCAGGGATGTTGTGTAACCATTCTCATGGTTCATGTGACCAAAAACAATAACACAGACAGAGAGAGACGGGGGTGGGGGGGGGGGGGGGGGGGGGGAGAGGTTGAAAGGCCCACCTACCTAGAGAGTCTACGCTCCAGATAATTACCTGGCCCACAGGAGACATGTAGACTAAACTCACTTTAACACGGAGCCAGCCTGTGTTCTCACTGGATTTGTTTGCGTGGATAATGTAGCCTAACACCCACTGACACTGCTCTCTAGTGATAGCTGACAATAAATCGCAATATTATTTTGGCGCCAGTTTGCTGTACATGCCCCAAAACTCCAGGGTTTATCATTCGTAGCTTGTTCTCCATCTTTAAAAAAAAAACACACACACAAAAACAAAGCCAATTTGTTTTTGCCACTTTTACTTCCATAACTGATCCAATCTTCTCATGGCTCTCGTCCCGCTGCAGCAGACGTGGTGAGCAAACATGTTCGGCACGTCATTTTCCAGGGGTCCGCCCGGTGTCCTTTGTCTAAATTGGTGCGTAATCTTCAGTTGCGGGCATTTTCTCCTGGGATTCAGGACAGAAAGCACACTTCCACTAACGATATATCATCGAAGAGATATGTGAAAAACACCTTGAGGATTGGTTCTAAACAACGTTTGCCTTGTTTCAGTCGATATTATGGAGTTAATTTGGAAAAAAGTTAGGCGTTTTGATGACTGGATTTTCGGGTTTTTTTGGTAGCCAAACGTGACGCACCAAACGGAGCGATTTCTCCTAAACAAATAATCTTTCAGGAAAAACTTAACATTTGCTATCTAACAGAGTCTCCTCATTGAAAACATCTGAAGTTCAAAGGTAAATGATTTTATTTGAATGCTTTTCTGGTTTTTGTGAAAATGTTGCCTGCTGAATGCTAACGCTAAATGCTACGCTAGCTAGCTACTGTTACACAAATGATTGTTTTCCTATGGTTGAGAAGCATATTTTGAAAATCTGAGATGACAGTGTTGTTAACAAAAGGCTAAGCTTGAGAGCTAGCATATTTATTTCATTTCATTTGCGATTTTCATGAATAGTTAACGTTGCGTTATGGTAATGAGCTTGAGGCTGTATTCACGATCCCGGATCCGGGATGGCTAGACGCTAGAGGTTAAAAGGGTATTAAGAGACATCTCTGTGCCTACTTGAGAATTGTGATACTGGTCATAACTGCCTGGAGAGATTTTTTTATATATATTTTTTTACAAATCTATTGTCCATCTTATGACCCAAATTGTCTCCTGTCGGGAAGAACGTCGCACCTGCCCTATTGGAGGTTTCCGTCTGTTAGCCATGACTGATGAATACTCGCCGCACCGTAGTGCATGCATGTCTTGTCAGGGAATACCACACGCAACTCACTAACCAGGTGAACAAGCTCCTCAAGAATTACTGACACATAACAGATGGCTTGTGCGGCAAAAGAAACGACGTAACTCGGGTCCAGAGCTGTTCCTCACCATGTAGACTGTTTAGGAAAAGCTCGGGGCCCTATTCATGAAGAGATTGTGTAACTGTTATTTATGGCCGCGGACAGGAAAAGGGACAGGAGTGTTTAGACAAAGAGAGGAGTATGTTATGATGGATTCCAGGACCAAGCCAAGCATATTTTTTTTCCCTCCTGGAGGGCATTGTTAGGATGGCTGAGACCAGACACGCCCTGCCCACCCCACGCAACACACATGGGTACATCAGACACACTTCCCTCTGCCAGCCTGGAGACGCACAAAACATATAGACTAGGAAAACAGACAGTTGAAAATGTAGGGGACACACACACACACTAGCGCAAACACATGCTCTCCTATCTCGTTCAATCTCCCACCCAGGCAGATGGGGGCTGAATGATCGAGGGAGGATGAGGCAGAGGCCCCCATTCACATCCGAATAGGGAAATAAGGGCTGTGAGGAGTAGTGAGATTGAAAAAAAAATCAATAAGTACCCAATATGTGGTGAAAGGAAAAAGAAGTGGGAGTCCGTGAACATCCATGCCCCTCATAGCAATGGGTACTAACCAATGGTAAGCTCTAGGTTCCACGGTGTAGACCAATCACATCAGCAATGTGTCTAGAGGCATGGGGGAAGGGCCTGATAATATGATCCGATTCCTTTTATGAACCAATGAGATCATCTGCTAGGCCTAGAACACCCGGGGGGGGGGGGGGGGGGGGGGATCCATGACCTCATCAAACTGCCCAGGTGTAAACAAACCTGTGATTGGCTGGCTAGTCGGAAGCACCTGGCCGACTCCAATGGAGATGAGCTCCAACTTAACGAGTGAGCTCATTTGGTTTTGACGGCACTGCTTGGGAGTCTCTAGCAATTGTAATAGCCAGACCTGCATGTGCAAAGTCCTGTTACCAGTGTACTGTGAAGGTGGGACACATGAGACTGTATGTGCAACAGTCCGCTTCCTCAGCCTCAAACTTTTGCCTTTCCTCTCCTCTTCATTCCATCTGTGGTAGCTGCGCCATGTCGGATGGCTGATAATTGAAACAAATGACAAGGCACAGCTGACAAGCGCACTGCAGCACAGAGTCAATTACACAGCTATGCAGGCGGGGGGAGGGGGGGTGAGAGAGAGGGAGACAGAGGGAGACAGTGGTTATGTGGACAGAAATAAAGAAAGTAGTCAAGAGTGAGGGTTTGAGGTGGAAGGAAAATGAGCAAGCGAGAGACAGGAATCATGGGCGTAGAACATTGGGTATGTGAGGCGTTAAGGACTTGCCTACCTACAACCCCCCCCGGTTAAAAACTTCAGAAAAGGGAAGTGAGGCGCCCAGACACTTCCCATCTCCCCGGGTCTTTGCATTTCTGTTCCCGGAGGGCCCTTAGGAGAGGCACACAGCTACTGTTCCTGCCCTAGCCCCTAACCGTAGGCACGTCTGTTGTTCTGAAAAGGACAGGCGTTAGCAGCAATACGCTGAACGTGTCATCTAGCTAGCATATTAGAGTGTATCTATCCTCACCGCCCTATCCTACTCCGTCGCAGGAGCCAGAGGAGACGCGAGGGGCGGTCTCGTCTAACAGCCGCTGTGCGGGTGAGGGATGACGTCAAATCATCCAGCAGCGTCATTAGCCAGCCACAAAAAAGACCAAGTGCATTTTTATGGAGGCGTGTGCGCGTGGGTTCACGCCGACGGTGCAATTCTAAATGCGGGAGGTAAGGTTACAGCAAGGCCATCTCTTCGTTCCGTCGCCTGAGCCAGCACCCAGGGAGGGCTGTGCTGCGCTCCACACACACACTTTCCTGTGCAGTTCAGTGTTACGTAAGGCAAGCCACCACCCTGTGCAGACTGCAGAGCTAAGGCCAGGTGAAAGGAGAGAAGGACACAGTGTCCGTTAGTCTCAACTGAATTGACCAGTAGGACTGGGCAGCACAGGGTATAGTATTACTCTGCTCGCATGTGGTTTATTGAACCTCAGAGGGGGACCAGACAGGTGATTCATACTGGGAGAACCGCAATTGGGATTTCTTGCATTCACTGGAAAAGGTTTTTTAAAAGTATAAAAGTGGTGTTCAGGGAGAGAATATTCATTTTGTCTGTGGACAACTGTCATCAGGCTTGAGAAGACAAAACGAACGACCACCTTTCTGGAACGCAGAGTGGACTTGAAGATAAACCAGAAAATCTTGTTTGGTTGAACACAGAGACAAGAGAGAGAGAGAGAGAGAGAGAGAGAGACAGAGAGAGAGAGAGACAGAGAGAGAAACTGCCTGGCTGTGAACTGATAGATTTGTGAAGTGTTGTATCGCTTATGTTTTCATTAACCCTATTTGAAGATGTCAGTCGGTGATACACGTTTAAAATTACATTTCATAATATATCTAAATGTGCCACGACTTCATTTGTCATTTCCCCCCCCCTCTCCTTTTCTGTCAGGTAAAAAGGTAATTGATTCGTCTTACATCTACTACTAAAGTAAAAAAATATATAACACATTGGCTTCGTTTAAAAACGGACGAGTTTCCTTCCAACCACATTTCGTGCACCAGTCTAGGAGCTTAACCTTTAAATCCAAGTCCCATTAACATGGAGTGATCATTGAGACCTAACCAAACCACTGTCCTGTCTATGGAGTCCTCTAGTGGCCAAAAGACTGGGTTAGCATGGCAGCACCATCGATGACTTCTGTCATTTTGATTCAGTCAACAAGGTGAGGCTTCCAACTTCATTGGCTGATCCCTCCCGCTACTTTATATATATATAACACTAAAATGTAAACTAAATTTAAAACGACAAAATACATTTCTATCAAACTGAAACTAAATTAAAAACAAGTCAATCAAGTCTGAAAACTAACAGCTGACAATGGAAGCAGAGTCATAACCTAGGCCTTTCCTTCCATTCCACCCTTCCTTCTGCAACGGTTGAGCCACTAGACCCTTTGTCCACAGTCTGCTCCAAAGTCCCCATCCCACACCCCCAGGCCCTTGGGCCAGCCAGACAGGGTGTGTCTGTGCCGCATGCTCCAGTGAAGCCTATATCCATCCGGTGGTGCAGTCAGTCACCAGATGACTGTCCGTTAGCAACGAGCCTATCGGAAAAGAATCATGTCATACTCAGCCCAATGGTGGATATTTTTCGTTGTTGTTGGTCAACCCATTACGTAAGGGTACGTTTTCCACTTGTGCCGAGGCTTGCCAAGCCGGGTCCAATTTAGCTATGTTTGAGCGACAGACAGGGTTTGGGCCGGTAGACATGGAGGAGTGGGGTGGTTTTAGGAGGAGAATTACAGTCCTTGTGGAACGCTCAGCAGTGTAGAATGGGCCCGGCCTGCCAAACAAGGCCTAATAACAGACACAAGGCACACTAACAACACACACACACAGTCAGGGGCCATTGTTGTATCGTGAAAGGAGCCTCTGGGCCGGAATGTTCCGAGCTGTAGTCACCCTCTGTGGCATCAACACCACGACAGGGCAATGGCACCACATTTCTGCGGCACCACAAAAACCAAAACACAGCGCGTCCCGAGAAGCAACAGACATCTTACCAAAAAACACACACAAAAAAGCAGCATTCTCTTCAACCAATGTTTTAGAGTACCGTCTGCCTGTCCCCTCTCTACAACCTTGGAGAGAAGACACTTCTGCTCTTGACCTCCAGCTGGAGAAAACACACACACACACCTTGGCCAGACAGAGGAACCACTGGGCACTAAGCTGAAAACCAGGCATCAGATACTCACGCATGAATGGAACCGCCGCTTGCAGGGCCAAAGGCTAATTGAATTGTACCGTGTGCTCTGCATTAGGTTAGCCTCTCCTCCACTCACACTGACCCGGTGCTTTATCAGTCACGTGCGGGAGGCCCCAGTGTGTGTGTGTGTGTGTGTGTGTGTGTGTTCAGGTCAAACAGGATCATTCTAAACAACTCACAGACTAACCCTGGGAGGTTAAAGACACTAAAGTCTACGACTTACTTAGAATCTGACTACTCTTCTTTGTGGAGCTGTTGTCTGTCAAAGTCAGCCCAAAACCATGCCTCAGTTTACCTGGTCACCCCATATTCCTGTCTCTGATCCTCTCAGTGTCTCACTCAGAGTGAAGAAGTGGCGAGGACCTGTTAAAGCCTACCCTATTCTGATGAGGAGCGCATGTGTACAGAGAAATGGGCGTGGCACCGTCAACACGTATCATCTGCCCACTACATTACCTGTAACCTCAGCCTGTCCTCCACAACAACATGTGGACCCATCCTGACACGGGCTGAACAAGTCAGAGGAGTGAAACCCTTGTGGTCAGAGCAGAAAGCACACAACGCTGCATTAGTTCTCAGCCATGTCTGTTTGAGAGTTGGGTATTGGACTGAAGCTAAGGTCAACAAGGACCTTGTGTGGGTGTGTCCAAAAAAAAAAAAAAAAAACACCCAATCAATCAAAAACAATGGCGTCACAGCCAAACCCCCTGATTGGCTGACAGAGGTGCCGAGGTAGACAGGAAGTAGTGCCAGAAATAGAACTGATCGGTCCTTTTCCTTAATGATCCAATAAAACGACAGCTGCGCAGAAGCCACAACCTGCCTCAGGACTGGTGATAATTGACCTGCAAAGTGTAGAGAGAAAAAGAAAATACAGTCCCTGGCAGTGGGCCGTGCGTTCACAAAGCTACTGTGTGTGTTTTACCTATAGGCGCGCGCACACACAGTCATGTGTTCGGACACACACATGGACAGAAACACACACACACACACACACAAAGGGCTGGCTGTTCTTCACACTAGCTAGGAAAAGGGAGGGAGTGTAAACAGTTCTGAATCACACAGAGGGGCCTGACGGTCTAATCCGATGCAGCTGTATGTATGCGCGTGTGTGTGTGTATACACATGTGTGCGCAACAGTTTGGCCCTCAGCAAACCTTCTGTTTATATATAGCAGTAGTGCAACTAAAGCTGGTTAGCCCCACAAGCACATATAAAAAGGGGGAAAGAGCTCATCTAACTAACTCACAGCCATCTGTAAGCCTGATGCTAAGTGAACACTCTCTGAACCCGCAAGTGTGCCATAGGAGTAGTGTAAAGGTGCTCCTAGAAGCTGCTACCAGGTCAGTTGTGTGTTCTCCCCTTAAATGTTTCAGGATACTATGTAGAGAGGCGGAGCTGATCCTAGATCTGTGGCATCCAACGTTTGCTTAATGCCTACTGAACGTGGCCCAGGTAACCATGCTATGCTTACTAAACTGGCCCAGGTAACCATGCTATGCTAACTAAACTGGCCCAGGTAACCATGCTATGCTAACTAAACTGGCCCAGGTAACCATGCTATGCTAACTAAACTGGCCCAGGTAACCATGCTATGTTAACTAATGTTACGCTCACTATGTAAACAAACAACTGTCCCCCTACCAAAACTAGTCCTGCTGTAATCGTATGGGAAGGTCAAAGTCTACCTCCCAAACACTGCTCCGCTGCACCAAACAGAGAGGCCATGGGAAGGAACACAGTGTCCAAAAACACAGCAACGCAGAGAGTCAGAGCGACGCCGGCAGGGCCGTGGAGGAGAGGATGGGCTGGCTGCATGCCATCCTTCCTCTAAGCCAGCCTTAACCCTGTGCACATGCATCTTAGTCTCTGGCCCAGTGACAATCCTCCTCTAACCAGCCTCAACCGCTACCCTCCTCCCCGGTCTGACGAAAGCAAAATCCCTGCTGCCACAGCAGCACTGTCCTCAGAATGTCTCTTCCAAACCACACCGCAGAGACCGAGAGAGGAAGGGGAGGGGGGCGAAGAGAGAGCCGTTTTCAGCCACAAAGGGGCAGGGAGAGGGAAGTACAGGACTAATATTTAAATTTTAAAAAAAAAAGTTACGACACAAGCAGGGAAAACAAACAACGACGAGAGAGACATTCAGAAAGAGAGCGAGCAAGCAGAGAGCGACATACCGAGAGAAAGAGAGAGTGAAGTAGCTAGCTACCTATAGAAGAAGCAGTCGCAGCAGACAAGAACCCCCATCCAGCTGGCAGCACAGACAGCGGGCAGGTCTGTGAGGGTCCCACACAGCGCTCTTCTTCCCTCTCTCCTTCTACCGGTGAAGGGAGGGCTCTGTCCTGCCGCACAGCTCCAGTATAGCCCGTTCTGTCACACACACACGCGCAACGTAACTGGCTTCTCACGAACTGCGTCCACCCACCCACACAAACACACACTCGCTCTCTCTCCCTGCGGTCCAATCAGCAAACACACACGCGCCGACGAACGTGCGTTGCAGACGACCTATCACAACAACTCAGAGCCCGTTCGAAGTGTGTTCCTCTCGCTCCTTCTCACTAGAGCTACTGCCGCCTGCCTGCCTCTTTACTTCTCTCTCCTTCCCTCTCGCTCTCTGGCTGGCTCTCACTTGAAAGGCGGGAAGATTAGGTTGGCAAACAGACTTGCATAAACAAACTGCTGAGGGGGGGGGGGGGAGGGGGGGGGGGGGGGGGGCGCTCTATCCTAGCAGCAATCTCTACCATCTGTATACACCAAACAAGGTCTAAACACACTCGCTGGCCGAGAGACGTGTTGGTTGGTTATTAACACCTCTGTTAGCTGGGCCCATAGCCTGTACTGAAGAACCTGCAAACCAAAGCTGACTGCTGCGAAACACACAGAGACGGTATGAGGTGTCGAGAAAGAGCTAAATAGCAAACATGGATGGGCCAGAAGGACACAGACACACGCGTTCACCCGTCATTCTTTCACATGGCTGCGTCAGAGTGGGTAGAGCTCCGGGCACACCCCCCAAGAATGTAGCCAATCGCAGAAGAGCTCTGTGATCATCAGTGCGGGCATACAAGGTGAAGGACACTCTCCCCCGGCTCCCCCTTTCCGTTTCTCACTCGCTCCTTCGCTCTCCATCAAAGCACCATCATCCTGTCCTCTCTGTCCCGGCTGCAGTACCCCATTAGGCGAGTGTGTGTGTTTGTGTCTGAGTAATCTACGACTGCAGACAACTCTATGGGACAGACAGATCATTAATATTGACTATGATCACAGCCAGGCTCTGGGCTCCATCCTAGCAACACACACACGTCAACCCACTGTCACGCCGCACAGGAAACTATATCACAGCAGCACCATATGCAAGAGAGTGATTCACCTTCAGAAGGCAGTAACGCATTAGAATTAGCCTGGAATTGTGTTGTGGTTGAGTTACCGTCTCGCCAAAAGGCCCGACAACGAGGTGACACTGTACGCTCTTCTGTCAGACACACGCCACGCGAGGAACGCTCTCCCCCCACTTCCCTCTCCCTCTCTTAGATGAAAGGT